>NC_053167.1:145512263-145789763 GCF_016835505.1 Polypterus senegalus | reverse complement strand
ATGAGACGTCCTCGTGATTGAGGGGTCAGCGATCGGCCAGTCAGAGAGTCCCAGGAGTGCCAAGGCTTCTTCTTAGCTTGTTTGCTGCCCTCCATTGCCCCCTTTGTATTCATTTACCGCTCACCGACTGAACATTAAACTGACTTTTGGCACGGCTCGCTGCTGACTGGTGCCATGTCTCACTGGACAATGACCGGGCCACCATCTTGGCTTGCGTTCTGCTTGGTGACAATTGGCTGATCCTCACTGATGTCACACGTCGATGCACTTTTCTTCACGGTGGCCTTGGTATCCTGATCTTTTTGCCACAGCTGCCTGGACGGGAGTGCCGGACGCCTCTGAGGTACGCATCGGGTGGCTCTGCTTTGCCATGGTGGACACGGCTGGGGTTGAGTGTCCGGTGGGTGACACACATGATGGGTGCTGAGCTGTGACATCTTTGTTCAGTGACACAAAGGGAGGCACTGGCCTTGGGGGCATGAAGGGTGGCAGAGGAGCTCATTTTAGGTGCACTTGAGGGTGCAGGTGGCACAGTAAGTGGGGGTGCAGGCAGCAGCAGTTGGCACTTCAGTTGTAATTCTGTTTCACTGTGACTCAAAAAAGGAGACAATCTGAAATTTCATGAACACTTGGCGTCTGCAGCGATTCTTGAGCATGGAGTGTGTTTTGGTGTGAAAGGCGCTATATGATGTTAGGAGCTCTGGACGCAGCTGTCACCCTGCTGCACTTGTTTGGACAATGAAGACGCAGAACAGATGGAGTCACGGGACATGGCTGGTCTCGCTTGGAGGGCAGTGCCAGCCGGGGTCAGTAAGGCACCTTGTCAGTGGAGCTTAGCCACCGTGCCAAGTCTGGATACGTCATGGGCAGTTGTGGTCTTGGGGTGGAATGGGAGGTTAAAGGAAGGCGCTATAAAGTGCAGCTCATTTTCGAATGATTGCTGTCCCAACTGGGAACTCGCCTGGCTTCATTTATAGCCATCCATTCATCCATCCATTCATCCAATTTCAAAAGCCACTTGTCCAGAGAAGGGTTTCAGGGCAGCTGAAGCCTATCCTGTCCAGCAGACAGTGCAAGGCAGGAACACCACCTGGACAGGATGCCAGTCCATCCCAGTGTGAACACACACACACATCGGGGCCAGGTTGGCAGCACCAGTCCACCTCAACTTCATGTCATTGGACTGTGGAAGGGGACCGGAGTGCCATTAGGAGGGCCGCATACAGCAAATATGCGCACTTGTGCAGGTTAGGGTCTCTGCCGTGATGCATTTCTTCTTTACAGTAGCTCTTCCATCCATCCAGTCCGGGTCAAGGGTGGGGGGGGCACCCGGGCACCCGGGCACCCGTCTAAGCAAAGATGTCCAGATGCCTATTTCTGCCACCACTTGCTCCACTTCTCTGGGGGATACCAATGAGTTCTCAGGCCAGGTCAGATGTGTAATCACTCCAGCGTGTCCTACGTCTGCCCTGAGGCCAGAAATACCAACTTAGGGAGGCATCGGGGGCACCCTAGTCAGAGGGGTCCTCACCTCATCTCTCAGGCTGACCCCAGACGTCCTGCAGAGGTGACTCATTTCTGCCACCTGTGTCAGTCACCACCCAGAGCTCGCAGCCAAAGGGGAGGACAGGGATAGCAGATCGACGGGTACAACGATGGGTGGCTGCTCCATAGCCGAATGCCCCTCAGTCTGCTGGTGCGAATGCCAATGGCCAGAAAGAAGGAGTGAGGACAGCAGCGGCAATTAAGGGAGGCCAAGCGCTTTGGTTATCCTGTTTGCCTTTCTCAGGTGACACATGTCGTGTCCTGAAGAGAAGGCAGTTGGGTGCCAGTCCTACTCTGTGCCCACGTCAGGATGTGTTGGACCCCACTGTGCGTCTGTAGAAGTTCATGAGATCAAGTGGAGAAATGCAAGCTGAGCTCAGGTGTGTGAAGAAGTAGAAGCTCAGGTGGGCCTTTGTGACAGGAGCTCAGGTGTGTTGTGCCCACTTTGGGTCATCACTGGGGGGCACGCTAAGTTCCCCCTCTCCATTACAGATGTCGGTGGGCTTCCAAAAGATTCTGACTGGCTCCTTGGCATTGCTGACAAGCTTGGGTACTTTGTGTAAATTGGTCTTACTGTTTTAAAGACTCTGCAGAGCTGGTCAGTCCTTAAGGTGACACAGACAGACGCCCAGGGGACCGTCATCTGAGGGCCACCCTTTAGGAAAGTTAAGGAGCATGTGCTCCAGACACGGGTCATCAAGCTATGACATTATTGAAAGTAAACCCAAGGGGGGCCGCCTGGGGTCGCCAAAGTCTGATGATCCTGGGTGAGCGGTGGTACCCACTGGGCACCGCTTATGAAAGTAAAAGTGCACATGTGCCATACACCAAGGGGCGCACACTTCTTAAAGTCCCTGGTATGTGCACAAAGTGGCACCATCTTTGCTATAGAAGGGGCACGGGCTCCTCACCCCCACAGGGCATCCGTCCTAAGAATGCCAACTTCCCACTATGGCCAATGAGGAGCAAAGTCCATCGAGCCCACTTAAAGCTCCAAGTGGGCTTCATCCAGCATTGAGACTCTGGGACATTTCTGGTTGGCTTCAGCCTCACCGTCTGTCCATGAGGACCACCATGATGAAGCCTTCCTAGTCAGCTCCTCGCTGCTGAGAGCGGCTTGTCGGTGGGCTCTCAGTGCCACTTTTCTGGCCCTCATCGTGGTGAGCTGGTTTTAGCTTGCTGTGCCTGGGGGTGGGCTGCTTACTGACTTTTGTATGTGATATGGGTGGGGGGTCACGTCAAGTTTCTGGGGGGCAGCCTGTCGAGACCATAAGAGTTGTGATAGACATGTAGTTTGGCAGATAAACAGAGAAAAGTTCACAGATGACGCCATTTTGAGAGGAACTGGTGATGTAGGAACTCACGGGGCAGAGGAGCCCCCTTGAACAGTCCAGCCGCGCATGTGCATGGGAGTGGGGGGCTAACTGGCTGAACGGCCAGCGTTACGTCACTTACACTCGCCACTTGAGTCAGATGGCGCTGACGGCCCTAACCGGGTGGGTGGCACGACGTCACTGGCATGTGATGTACGCTGAGTTGTTTCATCTGCGCCCATTTGGGTGGTGCGCTGCTCCTTTTGCTCTCGCGCTTCTCCGTTTCTCTGCGCGCTTGTTGTTTTGTTGGCTCCGTTGGCATTTCTTGTTTCCATGTTTTTTGGTTTTGTGTTTTCTGCTCTGTTTTTCTTTGATTTTATTCGTTTTGGGGGGCCACTCTTTCTTTAAAGCCGTCCAGTTCTACCCCACCAGCTCATTGCAGACCCTCCAACATTAACAACACCCATAAGCTCCTCATCCTGCACTGCCGGAGTGCCTGAAAGACACAAAGTGAAGGATGTCATCAGGTGTCTACTGTGGCCGAATTTGAGAAAACTGGAACAACTGGCGCTGATGGTGGAGGGGAAGAAAGGAGGCTGCAGCCCAACACTGTGTCGAATGTCCGGCTGGGACCCCTGCAGACCGACACACCCGTTCCTGAAAGCCCTGCCATGCCCTGCCCCGCGCCCTGAGGGCATACTGGGCCCCTAAACCTGTCTGACTCCTCCTGCCAGTGAAGGTCTGAGCCCCTTCAGTGGCACTGAGCTCTCTGAGCACTTGAGTGTGGGAAAGGCGCTATATAAATAAAATGTATTCTTATTATTATTATTATTATTATTATTACTATTATTACATAGAGTCGTATATTGCAGCAATAACGCCATGTGCCTGTGTTGTACACCCTGGGCGTCCACACTTTTAAGTACAGCTGGGGGGCTTTTCGCAGGACACGACGGTTAGTGACATGCAGGCACCGCCCTTCGTCGGTGGGATCTTGAAGCGTCCCCAGTTATTAATCAATGACGGGCCTGACCATTAAAACCGAAAAGGGGAGGTGGAAGTAATCTGGGTGGGGGGCTCATTTAGGTTCCCTTAAGGGCACGACAGACAAGTGGGATTCGACAAACAGCTACGAACGCCACGCCCGTCGTCGGTATAAACGGGCGTAGTGAGGTGGCCACCTGCTCGGCTGTCCCCGCGCCCTGCAGGGCCAGCTAATCTTCCGAGGGTGACATCTGAAACTGCGCCGTCTTCACTTCGCCCTGCACTTACAGAAGTCGCCTGTCACCGTCCGACGTCCCGACACGACAATACGACGGTGGACTTTGGTGACAGGAGTCTCGTGGTGGTCGGGTCAGTACGGGGGGCGTCCTTTACGTTTGCGTGTGTCCTGCGCGTCTTTATGTGGGTGAGGATACCAACTTCAGACTGTCTGGGCTTTGAGGAAGTGGGAATGGATTGGCACGAGAGTAGCGGAGCGGCTGTGCCAGGACGATCACGTGGAATCGACCGATCGTTCAGGCATCATCATCATCATCATCATCATCCTACCCGCTGTACCCTAACACACATTGTTCTGGCCTTTATATCCTCATTAAGTTGTTGATCTTTCGCTGTTCTGTCTTTACGTGACCCCGAGCGGGCTGAGGAAGACGGCAGACAACGAGCTCCTCTTTGACAGAAAGATTTTCCTTTGAGATTTAACGACAGAGTCGCGCGTCTCGCGTTGACTTTACGGGGACTGCTGCGCTGTAATCAGAGGGTGATAAAGTAACGGGGGACTCGCGGAAATAACGAGCCGTTAAACAAGTTTCATCTGTGGATGGATTGTGCAACTCTAAGAAATCTCAAATCTGACATTAATAGAAACAAATGGAGGTGCGCGCATCTCAGATGTACTTTTATGACTGTAAAGAGGTGTCTGATGGGTTACGTGAGGTCCTTCTGATTCTCACAAAGCATCTCTTTTGTTTTTAACTGATTGCAAAAATAGGAAGAGAATAACAGATCAACAAGAGAAGACATTCCCATACAATACCGCAGCGCTACTTAAAAGTCAGGGCGAGCCACGTGACGGGATTTCGCTCTTCTCATTCGTCCCTTTCTAGACTGGACACAAGTCACATCTCCACTGTTGGCCTGAGGTGGGCTGGCAAGCACCGGTCCGGAGTGCTGGCACTTCTCAGTCTATCGCATCTACATTCCTGCGCGCATAACGCCGCACGCCCGGACTCGCCGTTCAAATGAATGTTAACGGACCCCCCACCGTACAATTAAATTAAGGAGACTCGGCGCTTAAATGCCCCCTTTGGAGCCCGCTCAGTCCTTCTCGTCGTCTGCGCATGAGCACAGGTGGCGCAGTCGATAGTCTAAAGCATGGACGCCAGTGTCCGTGTCCTTCAGGACCCCCATGTCCTGCGCCTTAACTGGACGGGCCGCTGGGCCCCTGGAGGCCACACTCCTGACGGAGACGTTTGTCGCGGACATGTTTATAGGCGGGAGAAGACGCGACATAATTCACCAACAGGGGGTGAGACCAGTCTGGGTTAGGATTCTGTAATAATCAGGATAGAAGTTGAGGGTCTCGAGGTGATTGGACCACTAGGGTCACGTGACCAGAATGTCATCCAATTCTCAGTATTTTGGAAGAGTGCAGATGACAGATGACAAGACTAAAATTGTGAAGTTGAACTTTATGGCTAATTTTGAGCAGAAGGATGGACTGGGATAAGCTGTTAAGTGTGGAGACAGTCGAGGAGCAGTGGAACAGATTTAAAAATGTAATGCAGGACAGATACAGACCTAAATGTGGAATTAATACAACATTTAAAAATAAACTCCACAGTGGGTTAATAAAGATTTAAAAAAGAAGTTACAAAGGGAAAAACAGACGAATAAGGCATGTAAGACTAATGACTGCAAAGTGAATTGTAGAGCGTATGAGAACATGAGGGCAACCATTAAGAAGGATATCAGAGAGGCTAAAAGACAGTTGGAGAGGAATATAGCAGATAAGGTGAGAGACGACCATAAGAGACTCTTAATAGTAAAAGAACAGTTAAGGAGGAGATGAAGTGCATCAGGAATAGTAAACGGGAATTAAAAGATACAGACAGTGAAATAGCAGACGCCCTAAACTTACATCATTCTGAGGTGTTTACAAGTGAGCAAGTGGATAACCTCAGAGCAGTAACAGGGACTACTAAGGAGGTGCTGAGGGATTTGGAAATTAAAGAGAGAGAAGTGCTGCTCAGATTAAATAAGATGAAATCAAACAAATCACCAGGCCCAGATAATATGGACCCTCGAGTTCTTAAGGAGGCCAGTGAGTTCAGATATAAACCCTTGACACATTTTTAGGAAGTCACTGAGCACTGGAGAGATTCTGAAGGACTGGAAAATGGAAAATATCATCCTGTTATATAAAAAGGGTGACTGGGCAGATCAGAGCAACTACAGGCCAGTAAGCTTAACATGAAACATCACAGGAAAATGAATGGAAGGAATTATTAAGGAGAAGATGGAGCAACACATGGCAAGGACAGGACAGTCAGCGTGGGGTCAGAAGAGGGAGGTCGTGTTTGACTAACAGGCTGGAATTCAATGAGGAGGAACACAAGGAGACGAGGAGAGAGGAGGAGATGAGGTGTGCGTTTCACACAAACATGATGAAGTTTTTCTTTACACAGAGGACGACAGACACCAAGTAGTGTGGTGGACAGGAGGACTTTAGGGACCTTCACAACTTGAAATGCCAGGTTAAGACCACCGCAGGCTGCTGGTGACTTTGCACTTTTAAAAATGCCACTCATGTCATGTGGTGCAGAGTTTCTCGCCTGTGATTTCTGTGCTCGACTCGAAAGGACCCCCAGGAATTGGGGGGGGAGGGCTATCCCACCTTTACACTCCTTAGACATCCAGGCCAGAGGAGTCGCACATGTTTAAAACCAGAGAGACCCCAAAACAATATGCCATCTGGTCAGGGCCCCCACTAATGAAAGCCCACCTTACACTCAGTTACCGCTAGCAGCTGTCACACTGCTGTGACAATGACAGGAAAAGCTTACCTGCCACAGAAAAGTGGCACACGTCTGAGTGACCCGTGGTGTGGTGTGACCACTCCAGGCCGGGGGTCCTCAACCCTTTTACTTGGCCCGCCCCTTCCAGGAGTTGAAATGTTTTGAAAGCTCCACCATCAACCCTAAGCTGTTAGCTGCTGAGCTCTCACTTCACTTCTGTTAACCCCCCATACTTCATTTGAGGGTCCGTCTTTTTGCGTTTTAACGTTTGTGAGACAGATGCTTCTAATGAATGACTTTCTGATCAGCTTATGGCCACCACATGTGTGTGAAGCTAACGGGGTCTGTGCCCCCTGAGCTCTGGGATGCCATTCCCAGTTAGGACTTGCCACTGGTTTTTGGCAGTGATGGGGCACAAGTCCGACTAGATGTTGTCACCTGGGAGCCACGTGACTCGGGTTGGGATCGCCTTCAGGCCCTGACCAGTAAGAACTGGGCCCCCACAGGACTGCCCGCCGGCGACTGACCTGTCCGCGCTCTCTGTGCCATGCAGGTGCTGTTCAGATGAAGCGGCGCATCGCAGTGATCGGGGCGGGGGCTTCGGGCCTGGCTGCCGTCAAGTGCTGTTTGGATGAGGGGCTGGAGCCCATGTGCTTCGAGCAAAGTGATGGCCTGGGTGGTCTCTGGAGGTTCAAGGTGAGTGCACAGTGCTGGCTCTCTTCTGCCAGTCAGTACCCCCTAACCCGGCCCACAGGTGACCCTTGTCGTATTACACTTACAGGAGGACCCCGAGGATGGGCGGTCCAGCATCTACCGCTCGGTGATCATCAACAGCTCCAAGGAGATGATGTGCTTCAGCGACTTCCCCATTCCTGACGACTTCGCCAACTTCATGCACAACTCCAAGATTCTCGATTATTTCCACTTGTACGCCCGTCACTTTGATCTGCTGCGCTACATTCGCTTCAAGGTCAGAGGTCTCCTGTCTGCCATGTGCCATGTGCCAGGTGCCATGTGCCATGTCCTGTCTATTTTGTTTGGTTTGTTGCTGATCTCGGGCCGACTGTCTCTCCACAGACGACGGTGCGCAGAGTTAAAATGCGGCCCGACTTTGCCCGCTCTGGCCAGTGGGAGGTGGTGACAGCCACTAGTGGTGGACTGGAGGAATCTGCCATTTTTGATGGGGTGATGGTTTGTACCGGGCACCACACATACCCTCACCTGCCACTTCAGGACTTCCCAGGTGAGTCAGAGAGGCCTGCTGGGAGCTCGTGGCCCCGAGAGGTGGGCTCACACAAAGTGAATTTGAACCCGTGTCTTTCAGGAATCGAGACATTTCAGGGGGAGTACTTTCACAGCCGAGAATACAAGGGTCCCGAGAAGTTCCTGGGCAAGAGGGTCGTCGTCATTGGCATAGGGAATTCGGGAGGGGACCTCGCAGTGGAGCTGAGCCGAATCGCTGACCAGGTAAGGGGCGGGGTCCGAGGGCAGAGGAGGAGTCACGTGAAGGTGGGACCTCTGAGCTCCGCCCTGTCCACCTTCAGGTCTTCCTGAGCACACGCAGAGGCTGCTGGGTACTCAACCGCATCCTGGATGACGGGCTGCCCTACGACATGCTGCTCCTCACGCGCTTTGCGAGCCTCTTGAAGAAGATCCTTCCTCTCACCTTTCTCAACTGGATGGAGGAGCAGAAGCTGAACAAGCGCTTTGACCACAAATTGTACGGCCTGCAGGCGAAGCACAGGTACCTGATCGCCGCTCACGCCAGCTGACCACTCGACTGGTGCTCCTCCGCTGACCAAATGCTGTCTTTCCTCAGACTCTCCAGCCAGCACCCCACTGTCAATGACGAGCTGCCAAATCGCATCATCTCTGGGACCGTGGTGGTCAAGCCCAACATCAAGGAGCTGAGGGGCTCCAGCGTGATCTTTGAGGACGGGAGTGTGGAGGAAAAAATCGATGTGGTCATCTTCGCCACCGGCTACAACGTGTCCTTCCCCTTCCTCGATTCTTCTGTCATCACCGTTCGCCATAACCAGGTGTCGCTGTACAAGCATGTCTTCCCTCCGGCCCTGGAGCAGCCCACGCTGGCCTTTGTTGGACTTGTCCAAGCACATGGCCCTCTGATGGTGGTCTCGGAGATGCAAGCCCGCTGGGTCACTCGCGTCTTCGCAGGTAAGGATGTTCAGGTGGCATCCATAGAGAGTGTGACCAGGGGATGAAGGTAATGGGCATGTCCGGGGTGGGAGAAGATATTAATAGAACAAGTTTAGGGGGTCCAGTGAAAATCACGCTTGCATGTGCCGCTCTCTGGTGCCATCATCAGAGCTTACTTCTACCTTTCTTATCTGAAATATGAGTCATTATGGGCAGGATTGGCATTATATGAGGTGGGATTGCAAGGGGGCGGGGTTGATGGCAAGAGTGGCAAGTAACAGTCATTTGAATGAAAGCTGGGATAAGTGGAGCAGGGGTCCAGGGTTCAAGTGTGAGGTGGCTGGATGCACAGGTCTGGGAGCGAGAACCGGAATGAGCAGGAATGTGTGGCTATGAGCAGGTTTGTGGTGGGAGGAGCAAAAAACAGGGCGTGTGAAAGAGGACCAAATGTAAAAGTGGGCGGGGTCAAGTAGCATAAATGACTCCAGGCGGGCCATTGGTCAAAGTTAGAGAGGACCTTTAACAGCATGTCTCTGTGGTTCAAGTGTGACATGAGTGCCATCAACCACCATGAGATGCTGATCAAGTCTGGGCTTGGGTGGGGTCAGCCAGAATGATTGACATTGAGCAGGCCTGCTGTTGTGGGCGGAGTCGATATGCATCATTGAGATCGGGTCTGTGATGCGAGCGTAACATGGGCGGAGTCATAAGCAGGGTATGGGAGTGAGGAGAGCCCTCAGGTAGAAGTCTAAAGTGGGCGGAGTCTAAGGATAACTGATGTCACAAAGGCCTTGTGTCTTCTCAGGGTTAGGGAAGCTTCCTAAGACGAAGGCGATGCTGAAGGACATCCAGAGGAAGAAGGATGAACTGGCCAAGCGGTGCGTAGCTGCCTGAGAGTTCCCTTTGCTCCTGCCAGGCTCTGCTGCTGGTGCCCCCTGACCTCTGCCCTTCTGTTCCTACAGGTTTCTGCCCTCCCAACGTCACACCTTTGAGGAGGACTTCATCTATTACATGGATGAGCTGGCCATGCAGATTGGCGTGCGACCCAGCATTCCTTGGCTGTTTCTTCGGGACCCAAGACTGGCACTGACTGTTTTCCTGGGGCCCTGTACACCATACCAGTATCGGCTAATGGGGCCGGGGAAGTGGGCAGGCGCACGAAATGCCATCTTTACCCAGTGGGAGCGGGTCATCAAGCCTCTCCAGACACGCATGCTTCAGGAGAAGCCCCACCGCTCTGCTGGTGCCCTGCTGTTGAAGGTGACCACAGCGGCAGTGCTCTGTGTGATGGTCGCCTACTATGTCCACTGGCAGCGTCCGGCACTGCTGCAGAAGCTGGTGGACAAAGTGGGCATCCACTGGCAATGACTGGCATCGTCTAGAAAGGCGGCCCTCTGGGAGCTGTTGTTGGGTTTGGAGGGCCATCATTAAAACACAAGATGTCCAGATGTGTCCAGGGCTGACCGCTCTGCTGCCCCACCAGCTGAAGACTCTTGATTGGCTCAGCAGATCTATTGTGGGTGTGGCCTGTCAGAGGTGTCTCACTGGAGGATTTCTGGTGATTGACAGCTGTGCCCTCAGGGCAGCTCCCAGATTCTATTCGGCCTTCACGATGCCAGTTGTCAATAAATCTGTGTCACAAGCTGGCCATGTGTGGTCTGTCTGATGGTGGGCTGGAGGTCTGTGGGGAGGGTGGAGTGAAGCATTTAGACCGGTGGTCTCAGGGGGGTGGTGACTGATTGGGTTCAGTCAGGGTCTGTTTGGACATCAGCAACAATGTAGACATGATGGTGGCAGAGGCCAATGAGTTTTAAACAGAGGGTGCCCTGCCATTAAGCCACTTTCTGGACAAAACTGTTCCAATATGGCATCACTGTGAGCCTGGGCATCTGCTGGCAGCACCAAGTGACGGGTGCCAGTCCATTACACACTCGGGCACACCCATCATAGATAGACAAATAGATAGAGCGAAAGGCACTATATGATAGATAGATAGATAGATAGATAGATAGATAGATATGAAAGGCACTATATGATAGATAGATAGATAGATAGATAGATAGATAGATAGATAGATAGATAGATATGAAAGGCGCTATATGATAGATAGATAGATAGATAGATAGATAGATAGATAGATAGATAGATAGATAGATAGATAGATAGATATGAAAGGCACTATATAATAGATAGATAGATAGAATTTGGTATAGTAGGCAGGATTAGATAGATAGATAGATAGATAGATAGATAGATAGAGTGAAAGGCACTATATGATACATAGATAGATGGGACTTTATTTGTCCACAGTGGGACAGAAACTCAATAAATAAATAAATAAATAAGTGTCATCACATGACGACAGACAGCAAGCCACCTGTCCAACACACACACCTTCATCCCCGTGAGACGCTAGAAAGGCGCAGATCAACAATTAAACACAAATAATCCAAACACAATCCTTAAAGTGAAATGTCTGCCATAAGTGGATCCTGTGGTCGATGAAAGCTGCGGTGGATTCTGGGGGTCCTCGGACCCTTCACTTGTTTCACTTTTCCTTCTTTTTGTCGTCTTCTGCTCCAATCGTTTCTATTCATTTTTTGTTTTTTCCTCATCAAGCAACACTCAACACCCGAGGAAGACAAAGTGAGATCAGACGTTTAGGAATTTGAATAAAGATCAAGAGCTGGAATCTCTCGAGTATTCCGAGCCTTTGCTTTGGCAGCCCATCGTGTTGGTGACTGTTGAGGTGTTCGGTCAGCTCACTTGACTGGACTGGTCAGCAGGAGTGAAGAGTTGAAGCAGTCAGTCAGTAAATGAAAGCTCAGCAGGAGAGTTAGTCACCCAAAGGGTGGGGACACCTGAACGTGAGGGTCTCCCAGCAATCCGCCGAACTTCTAAAGCCCAGACGCGACTGCCCACAGCAGCACAATGGCGAAGTCAGCGCTAAATGTAAGGGGCGTCTCTTCTCTGCCCGTCGTTTATTCGGTGTGCGTCCTGCAGTACGCAGAGCTTCGTTTTTTAGGCCAACAACACAGACAGCTTCACCTGCCAAATATTCATTGCTAACTTAGACTTGGTGGGACTAATATGGAGCTTGGAGGGCCGCATTAGGAACCTGACAGCAGTAAGTCAAACCCAAAACTGGACTGGCTCGGGTTGTTTAGGCAACTCGGCCGTTTGTGATTCAGCTTGGGTCTCTCCAGGACCCCCTGTAGCCTGCCAGCCGCACAGGTGACGGGAGTCTAGGAGGTCAACATTTAGCTTCCTGGCACCCAGAACACCAATGTGGACCCAGTCGAGATTCTCAGCAGTGTGACTGTCGACGCCGAGAGCAGCAAAGTGCTCCTAATTAGTGACTCCATAGTGCGGAGTGTTAGAATTCCCAATGGCATGTAATAGTCAGCCTGCCAGGGGCGACAGGATCTGACATTGAGGCTAAATTGGTGGACACTAATGATATGGCAGTCTGAGGTATTAAAGAGGACCTTCGTCTCTCGACGCACCAAAGATGACGTGACTGTGTCTGCCCCTCACCACGATCATACAGAGGGGATTCCCGTCACTGCTGTGTAAATAAACGCCTTTGTGGACGAGGCCCGGACAAAGACAGGCGGACATGTTGTTCATCACCACCACACGTTTATTTACAACAATATTTACAAAGTCAAAGTGCACACAAACCCCAACACAGTCCTGGCCACACAATGCCTTCTCTTCGGGCCGCCTCCACTCTTTCTTCTCCTGCCTCGTCCTCCCTCCACCCGACTCCAGCCTCGAATGCAGGGAGACGGCCCCTTTTATATCATCCCGGATGAGCTCCAGGTGTGTCCCGGCATTCCTCCTTGGACACACCGAAGTGTGGCGGAAATGCCGGCTGTTCTCCCGGAAGCTCTCTGGGTGTCCCTTCTCTTCTTCCCCCCAGCATTTCCTGGTGTGGCGGAAGTGCTGAGGTCCAGGGTCCCCAAGGCATTGGGGCGCCCCCTGGTGGTGACCACGGGTCCCTACAGGGTTGGACTTCCAAGCCCCCAAAGCAACCAGGAAGGCAGCCCCCACGTGATCCAGGGTGGGCATTGACTCTCTTCTGGTCCCTGAAGACGTCCCGGCCGGGTCATTGCCC
Organism: Polypterus senegalus; assembly: GCF_016835505.1. NCBI lineage: Eukaryota > Metazoa > Chordata > Cladistia > Polypteriformes > Polypteridae > Polypterus > Polypterus senegalus. The sequence continues at coordinate 145,776,609 of NC_053167.1, read as the reverse complement.
CTGGCATCCCTGACAACGCCTTTGTGGACAATTGGGCCTGGAGAGACGCTCGTCATCGTGACTGGACGGGATCTTTGGTTTCATCCCAAAATTGGGTGGCCTAAGTGCCCGGCTGAGTGGTCAGAGCCCCAATGAGATCTTAAATCCCAAGTTAACAAGTGCAGGTCCGTCCTTACAGGATTTACGTTGCCTCCTTAGTGACATTTGCCTCCGTTCTGCCCTCACCGGTGTATCAGCAGATCAAAGTAAGGACGGCGTGACTCGGCCTCAGCATTCGTAGATATTTTGAGGAAGTCGAGTATAATTATTGAACACTGTAGCTGCTCCTGAGAGTGAGACCACCCTGCGACTGACGTCTGAAGAGAAGTAATTTGCTTTCTCTCCCGTTTACGGTGAAAAACTAAAATAAAATAAAGCTTGAAGGTGTAGGGATAGCAAAGTTAAAACATACCAGAACTTGAGGAGTCTTCATCACAGTCTCTCTGTCCATCTTATTAACAGAAGACCCCCTTCTTCAAATTAGCGTCCATTAAGGGACTCAAGATGTGCATTTCTGCTCCAGCGGTGAGCCCGATCATGTGACCACCGCGCCCTGACGCTCAGACCAACTTTGTATACTTGGGTACAAATACAATGAGATCAACAATAAATAAAATAAAGTTGAAAAGGAAACAAGATGGCACAACTATTATAACACACAAGCTGTGTGAGCCCGGGGTCCTGGAAACTGCTAAAATCATCGGAAATAAAACGGAAATGTCGAGATGTCAGGGAATTGAACCGAACTCCTCTGGGCGTCTGTCTCTCTTCTCAGAGGATTCGTTTTGCTGACGCGCTCGCCTCGCTTGTGTTATTAGCGGCTAAGCGAGGTTTCTGTTTCCTTGGAGGCGGAGCCCTCACCCTGACTCCGCCTCTCACTTCCGGACGGACAGACAGACAGACAGAGAGACTTCCACGCGTAGACATTATATATAAGACAATATGATTTACAAAACATATTCCACAAACTCAGGCATCACATTTACAGTCGGCCGGGACCCTTGCCCAGCTGGCACGCCCGGAGAGTAGAAGGACCACGAGAGGAACAGTATCACCCCTGGAATATGAGAGGGCAGACACCCTGTAAGGACCCGTGGCCACCGCTAGGAGGCGCTTGGACATTTGCTAGACTTTGGACTGCAGCATTCCTGGTGTGGCGGAGACCATCAAGGGGCACCTGGTGCAACATGAAAGGGGCTCAGGCAGAGGACAGAGCTCATGGGACAGGAGTGGAGATGGCAAGAGAAGAAGAAGAAGATGAAGAAGAACAGAGAAAGAGAGAGAGAAGGAGAGGAGTGAGTTCTTGTAGCTGATTGGTGCGCAGCGTGCGGTGCTGTGAGGGGCAGAAGGAGAAGACAGACGTCTGCTTTTGGGACTTGGAGTGTCTGAGAGTCCGGCTGAGGTCTGATTGTCCACCTCAATTATCTGCACAGACATGTGGTCTGCGCCCGCTACAAAGACCATTGAGATCAAATTACAATACGACTCTGGGGGGCTCTGAATGCAGGAGTGATCGATGCACACAGAAAGTCCCCCTGATTTACTGAGAGCACTTGAGGTCTTAGATTGAAATGTGATTCGTCATCAGGACCAGACGGGCAGTCCCATATGTCCCGAAGCCCCCGTGTGCACGTCTCCAGTTCTTCAATGTGACCGACTGCGGTGTCTGACTGTTGATTCGCTGCACACTCTGCATTAGGACGCCACCATTTTACACCTCATCATCCCTTCACTTCAACGTAAGCCTCCCGATGAAATGAAAAGGCACACGACCAACAGGAACAAACTCGCCGGCCTACAGACTCAGACCAACAGAAGCACAGAAGCAGAACGTCGACATCACGCAAGCGCAGGCCTTAGAACAACTATGACAACGTATGACAAAGCACAGAGCGACGTCATCTGAAGATCAGCGCCAGCAGGGCTCACACCTGGCAGTTACACACACAGCTCTTCTGATGAGCAGCGCCAGCCTGGCAGACAACAACCCCAAACTGATATTCCCTTCATATTCCAGCGTAGGCCGATCCGCGTTCATTTAGCATTGTAAACGCTAGGTGGCACTGTTGTCCCTTAAACCCAACAGACAGACATGCAGGACGCAGGATAAACCAATAAGCAGATATTTCAATTCTTTTCTTGCTGTAGCAGTGCCCTCAAGCGCCACAGCCACAGTTAACTGGCATATCATTAAGCTTAATTCTCTCCAATAATTCCAGTTCTCTCCTCCACACCTCCCAACAAGCCTGTCCCACACCTCCTGACTCCCAGCGTCCTTTGTGTGGTCCTTGACCCGGAAGTGCTTCTGCTTCTGTTTTTCCTCCCATGTGACTCGTGAACACTTCCGACTTGACAAAGAGGAGCAGGCAGAGATCCTTCATGGGGGGACGCAGAATGCAGTACAAGGTGACAAGGATGAAATGTGTGGAGCACACGATGACGGCCAGATGTGGATCAAGTGATAGCCATTGGCAGCAGAAGATGAGACTGCTCTACAGTGCCTACCGGGCCCTTGGTTAGCCATCTGGCACCACACACCCCAGTGAAGTGGCAATAGCAGCACCCTTGGGACAGACGCCCAGCGGCTATGGAGTCCTGAACATCTGATCTCCAGAGGTCTCTCATGGAGACACCAGCACTAATGTTCTGTCATCCAACACACAGGCCAGGCTGATGCTTCAAAAGGTGGCCTTGGCTTAGCCTGTCTTAACAAGAGGGCCCACCTGTCACGTTTACACCCAGAGCTCTGATTCTGACTCAGAATACACAGACTGAGAAAGAGCAGCTGGCAGAGGTTTCATCAGTACGTCTTTGGTACCCAGTGGTTGTCCAATCAGATCACAAACCTCTGGAAGCCATCTTCATTGATCTGCCACCCTGTGATCTTCTAAAGTAAAGTCCACAGCACAGGCCTCATCTTGAACATGTAATGCTGCAGAAACTGACAAAGAACACATGAGTGAGGATGAGGAAGGTGTTTATGCCACAACATTAGCCACCTCCCTCGGAGAGGAGCCATATAGACAGGTGCAGAATGCAACCTCTGGGGATGAAACAATGCAAGAAAAGGGCGGCCGAAGCACAGACAGCAGGTAGACGATGCTGCAGGTAAACCAGCCGATCCCAAATAGTATCAAGGACAGTAAACTCACCTTTATGGTGGGCGACAGAAGCATCACCCCTACCAAAATGAGGTCCTCATCAAGGTATGCCAAGAACCAAAGACCAAGTTCATGACGTGGCCTGATCCACCAATATGGAGCAAATGTTAGGACAGCAACATCTCCCAAGAAATCACAGAGAAGTCCTACAAAGTCCGGCGCCACCTAAATCACCGCGGCGCAAAGCTGGTGTAGATGTCCTCAGGCTATAAGAAGTACAGCAGATTAGGGCTACGGCAGCACATTCAGCGACTGCAGAGCTGGAAGTTGTGTTTTCAAGGCACGCAAATCCTAGAGACCACCAGCAAAGCCTGGGACATAACATGGAAGTTCTCAGAGCCTGGAGATCCTCTGCCAATCAGTGTGGCCGAGAGAAAGACAATCAGACTTGTGCTCAAGGAGGCTTTCCAGACCAACACAGACACACATCTTGCATTACTTAGTCGGAGAAATGCAGCAGTAACAGGGTCTGGGTTTGTCACCAGCAGAGTTACTGATGGGCCGCCTTCTCAGATGTGCCCACCCTGAGACCCAGACAAAGACGAGCACATCAAGAACAAAACCGAAAGAGGACTATGACCAGCCCACAAAGTCACTTTAAATCACTGGCCCAGCAGCAGAAACCCGGCAAGGTCTGAAGTCAGCTATGGCGGTGCAGAAGCATCAGGGGTCCGGTCGTGTGACATTGAGACTTCAACAGGCCAGAAGCACAGACTTTATTCTCTTTGTGACACTGGACTGTGACTTGATCTGATTCTCATCGTTTTCTTTTTGGCCTTTAAAAATAATAAAACATTGTTTCTAAAAAATGGAGTTCAGACGTAACAGAGGACATCTCAGCTGCTGAACAGGGACACCTTTGTCACTGATGAGTGGGAGGAAGACTATGACAGTACAGAACTGGCAGCAGCACAAGAAGATGCTGGTATGGCACCTCCAGAAGGCCACCAAATGAAAGACAAGTTCAAGAAAGGTCCAGCAGAAGTGGCAGGGCAGGGCTAACGGTAAGGGTTAAGCTCCTATGGTGGGCCGAGTCCTCAGGACTTCACACACACACACACACAGAGTAATAAGCGCTGGACTGATGAAGTGCACTACCACAGTGGCTTAGTCCTCGTGTAAGGAATCCTTGTCTCTGAGTGGCAACACCAGCAGATGTGGAGACTTACAGGAAGAAAGAAACACTAAAAAAAGGAGACGAGTCCAGCTGCAGACCACCACAGCTCGGCCATTCAGGGGCTCAGCCATTCAGGGGCTCCGCCATTCAGGGGCTCTGCTGCACGGCTAATGGGGTTGCAGGTTCTGACTCATCTTAGCCACAGTGTAACAGGTGTGATCACATCAAGTGACAACGTCCTCAATGAAGAGGGGCTCTGGAGGTCCACAGCCAGAGTCTATTGAGATACACATTTGGGGAAAGGGGAATGTCAGACATGGAGGAGGTGAAATGTAAAGAGCTGTTATGAGCAGACAGTCGATGTGACGATGTGAGCAGCAGGTGGGGCAAAGGGCAGAGTGCCACCTGCAGGAATGGAGTCGAGCGCCATTTGTAAATGTTGAGGAACATCGTGTTGAGTGCATCAGGAGCTTCTGAGAGTTAGTCGCCCACCTTGCACTGAATCCCCTCTCATGCTTTAAGGCCGCCCCGTAGCTTCTGATCCTTCATCTATCCCAGCCAGGGCTTCAGGTGCCTTCTGTGTCTTGGTGGCGCGTTGCTCATTTTCTTGAGCGGGTTGCTCTTTCTTTTAGTTATGATTCGCGGTATTCTTCACGTTTCTCGTTTTGTGGTCCTCCCACAGTCGAGGCCACACACCCATCATGGTTCCTGGTGGTTCGTTGTGAATGCACTGGGGGGGACGGGGGGTTCACTGAGTTTAGGTGGGTTTATTGGTCTTTGACCACCTACTCTGTTCTTTTGAGCTCTCTTTTGATTCTGTGGTGGGACTTGTGGTGTTTGCTTCAGATTGTCTTGGTAGTCTTTATGCCTTTGTGACCTTCAGAGCTTCACAGTTTAGCAGAGCATTTTGTGAGAATGAACATTTTATTGTTTAAGACCCTGCATTTGTCCTTCTATTTAACTGAGATTTGATGGAACATATCACTGACCCCAAAGCCCCCCCAGTCCCCTTTGACCCCCACTGGGCATTTTCTTTGGAAGATGTTGTAGGACACCCAGTTTATGACACTGCACACCTAAACAGCTTCTGGAGAAGACAACAGCCAAGAGCGGGCACCTGGACCACTACTGCAGCATTTAGCCTTCTGAATGACTTTGGGGTCTTCCAACAGGGCCTGATGGGGACTGTGCTGAATGTTTGTAGGAGTAAAACTGTCATTTGTCATGACTGCTTTTTGTGGCTGTTACTTTGAGATGACACTGACGCTGGTCGATCCATGCAGCTAACACTCCCTGTTGGACACACCCGTCCATCCACCTATGGTCACCAACTTTTTAGGTGCCCACTGGCCTCTGGGACAGTACAACATCCTGGTAGGCACCTGCTCAGCCCAGGGCCACATGGCACCTCAGAGAGAACCTGACTGGCACACGGCTGTCTACTGTTCAGGATGAACTGAAAAGTTGAAGACCTCGACCATCAAGACTATCAGCCCCTCAGTCCACTTCATTCAGTGCCAGCTTTGATCTTCAGCTGCAAGGCCACTTGACTGGCACTCACACTCATGTTCTGTAATCCTGTTGTAAAGTTACCCCTGAGTTGGGCACCCCTGACGTAAAGCATTTTGCTGTCATTTATCTTGTCAAGTTTGAACTCATCGTCCTCTGTTCGTATTTTATTCTTATTCTGTGTCGGCCATTTTGAATTTCTTTATCTCTCTGCTTGTTCTCAGTAAATTGAGCCCGGGGGGGGACGGGAGTGGTCTCCCGCTGATGCACCGCCCCCAGTACTATTTAAGAGCCTATCAGACGGCCCGCTGAGCCACTTGTTCTCACTGCTGCCCCCCGTGTGAACCTTTGCTCCGATTCTTCTGCTTTTTGGATGCTGGCGCTGGCTCTGTCCCTTGGCATTGGCATTGATTACTTGACACAGATTTGATTTTGTTCACTTCTGGCCGATAATTTTGCTTTAACCTCATTTATAAATGCTTCTTCTAGAAACATAAACTCTTCTATATATAAATAAGTATATATATATATAGTGAAATATAGCAGCCCAGACACACACAGGCGGACACCGTTTCACTCATCACCCACGTTTATTTACAATTACAGTACAATTAAGTGCACTGCCACCAAACCCCCAGTCTCCCCAAAGTCAGTAAATCACTGTCCTCTTCACACAACACTCGGGCCTCTCCTCGCCTCCTCTGCCTCTTCCTCCTCCTCCTCACCCTTAAGTACGTTGCTGATTGCTGACCACGCCCAGCCACCTGCGACAATATATACAACGTCTGTCTGTCCGCTTTCATGAGAGAACTTCTTAATGGATTTTTTCTAGAATTTACTTGAATGTTCCGGTTGATTTTGTGACTTCTCTCATTGTGCTAAGAACCGAGTTTGCGTGCGGTGTCGATTTATTCACGTGAATCCAAGAGAGAGGCTGTGGGACCTCAGGAGTGGAGAGCTGGGCAGGGCCCTCGTCACTCACGCGCCATGTGTTGGAGCGCACCTTGCCTCCACTCAGCCAGTGACACCTGTTTGTTCAGCGGACGTCATCATCTACAGATTGTTAAGGAGTAACGTTTGACATTTTTCAGGGAGACATTAGAGCTCCGTGTGTTTTAGAGGGTAGCTGCTGATTGGCAGAGATGTCACGGTCACATGCTCATCTCACGCGGGGGGCTCTCTCCACCGTCAGATACGGTGCCAGTGTTTGATGTTAGACCGCTTGACTAGAATTGCAATTTCTTTTAATTTTTAAATAGTTTTTTAAAGTTTGTCCCGTTTCTCCACTATGTGGGTGGACAGCTAGTTAATTCTAAAGACCCCTTGCTTTGTTGTTGTGGCCCAGGGGTTTCATGGCGTCCTCTGTGTCTTTTTATCAGATCATTCAGAGCTTCCTTCCCACCTGAGTGAGTCACATGGACTTCCAGTTGGACTTTTCAGAGAAATGCGACTTTGCTGTTGATTTGCTGCTTGGTTTGCAATAAAAGCCAATTAACAATTGTTTTATCTAGGTAGAGTGATATATATTGCTCTACTTTCTCCTATTGTATTATTAATATGTAGCCTTCGAATGCCTAATCTCACAGACTTACCACTGTATATACTGTAACTTCTCCCCACCTTCCCTTCTGCTGCTGGATTATGTGAATTTCCCCTTGGGATTAATAAAGAATCTATCTATCTATCTATCTATCTATCTATCTATCTATCTATCTATCTATCTATCTATCATATAGTGCATTTCACTCTATCTATCTATCTATCTATCTATCTATCTATCATATAGTGCCTTTCACTCTATCTATCTATCTATCTATCTATTTATCTATCTATCTATCTATCTATCTATCATATAGCGCCTTTCACTCTATCTATCTATCTATCTATCTATCTATCTATCTATCTATCTATCTATCTATCTATTATATAGTGCCTTTCATATCTATCTATCTATCTATTATATAGTGCCTTTCATATCTATCTATCTATCTATCTATCTATCTATCTATCTATCTATATCTACAACCTCAGGCAATTAGATGTAGTAAAAAGACAAGCAGGAGTTAAGTCACACATAAAATAATGTATTACTGATAATATTCATAAATAATAACAAAATGCAAAGTACATTTGAATATTGGCAACCATACAACCTGATAAAATGGTGACGTGTAACTCAGGTGGCACACAGACTTGTAGTTACTTAATGTCTCTAGTTAAAGAATCGTTGGTGCTCAGCTTTTAGCCACATGTCTGTCCAATATGACTGACGCTGTACTCTTCATTGTGTTGTCTTCAGTTCATGGTGTGATGGTCTTCTTCAGTTGTTAGCAAGAGAAAGATACTTCTACATCATCACAGGTTAGCAAGAGAGATGCTTCTTCATCATATGTTGGTTAGAGAGAGAGAATGTGGTTGAGCAAGTGAATTTATAGGTTTTTCTGTCCAACCCCTACAGCCAATAGGACATCTTGGCACTTAAAGGCCTCTGAGACAAGCCAATTCCAAACAGCCATACCTCAGACCAATGGGGGGAACAGAACATCTTAACACCTGCAGCCCCCCAAGACCATATGTTAAACTAACCTGGCTTTATGTCGGGGATGAGAGAAAGAAACACTCGCCAAACTGGTTTAAGACGCATCTCTCAAATCCTGTCGTAAAATGACAGAGAGACAGTCGGAAAAGGGGGGGTTGGGGAACACTAAATTACGTTGCTTTGCCTAAATTATAAATAAAGACATACAAATCATTTACTGAGTTATATGCAAAATCTGACATCACAACAACAGTAAAGTGCGTTTGTCATGGAAATGAGAAGCAAAGCAAGTGTAATAAACGCATACCGCTTCACTCCACACGCACTCTGACCACAAATGGCTTTTCTGGCTGAGCAGCTTACTGTATATTCTTGGATTTGATACAATTGACTAAAGTGAAAGGTAAGCGTTACGTCACAACTCAAATAGCTTTGTTTTCTGCCAGTCGTCCAACGTGGAGCTCCAGGTTTGTAGCTCATTCTTGTTGAACTTCGCACTCGTAGATTCACTGGACATTTGACAGCACAGCAGCCGTCAGCCCCTTGATGGTCTTGCAGGCTTCTTGAGTTTGGGGCAGGAAATGCCAGGGTCCCAGAAAGTCCTCAGAGCCACAACTGTGAAGGGAACATGCAAGGAAGAATCTCATTGGACTGCAGGCTGGTGATGAGCATGTGGGTGCAGGTGTAGGTGTCGCCAGGTTAGGGCTTGAACTCCCCCTCCAAAATCGATCTCATGACACTTCACACCAGATGATGGCAGACTGCTGGAGTCATGAGGTATGAACTGTCACGTCCCCCACCACGATAAAGAACTGGAGCTTGAGGGTGCAAAGGCAATGAGACGAGTCCTAAACTGCCTAACAGCCCCACTGCAGTGTTCCATCCCAGCAGGCCCACTCGTCTTTTAGGTTTAATTTAACTTGGGTTCTCATTGGCCGCTGACCACAACAGCATGGGACAGTCGGACATCGCGGCTTTACTGTCTTCTGCATCACGTTTCACACGACGGCCACCCAGGCTGAGCAGAGTTGCCACATCGCGGTCTTCCTCTTTACCCAAAGGTTATACGGTACAAGGTTTGGGGCTTGACTATTATGGGGTGTGGACACACAACTCTCGGCCTCTCGCCGTCTTCACACGCAGCCTAACGGACACGTTAATGTGGCCATAATGGGCCTATTTCTACATTCCTGGGCTGAGCTGGAGCTTCGTCAGCGCAGACCCCCGGGTGCCCACAGAGCTAACTATCGCTGATGGAGGTTTGGTGTGCTCTTCAGCTGTGTGTCGCTGGTAAGCTGGCAGCAAATGGACAATTGTGCCTCCTCTTCATCTTCTTGTCAGGACTCTCCAGACTGACATCTCTCTCTTTCTGTAACTACTATATAGCGCCTTTCATATCTATCAGAAGTCAAGTGCTGGAGAGAGCTGCATGTTGGCAAACACATGCAAGTAAGACTTTCACTGCACTCTGCACACAGGACATTACTGACCAAATAATTAATGCACGCTGGCATGCAGTCCTGCTGAAGGTCTGGATTAATTATAAGAAAGCAGGAAACCAGCCTGGGACAGACAGCTGGACAGTCAGCTGGACAGTCAGACAGACAGTCGGACAGTCAGACATACAGATGGATGGACAGACAGACATACAGATGGAAGGACAGACAGACAGACAGACAGTCAGACATACAGATGGATGGACAGACAACCGGACAGACGGACAGATGGACAGACAGTCATACAGACAGACAGACAGGTTCACAATCTTCGATGAACACTGAGACCCATTTGAAGAGTAAAGCGCCTGCCGGGAGTCACGTGTCTCTCAGTAGGCGGGCGTAGCCATCGCTGGGGCCCAGGAGTGCACTGAAGCAGTGATAACGAGATGGCCCTCTCACTGCTGCACTGGCATATTGAGGTGTGTTTGCACAGCGCCAGTGACATTTCCGGACTCTCCTCCCAGCTTTATTATTTGAAAGTCAGCTGAAGGACAAGCCTCGCAGAACTGGCAGCGGAGTGACACCCGAGACCTGTGACCAGGTAGGCCTGCGGCAGGGCGAGTGGGAGTTGCTTATAGAGTTCAAGGGGGAGTTGATGCGGAGAGTGGCACCGGGGTGGCACCCGAGTGTCGCTTCCAAAGATGCTGCCTGAGACAGAAGGCCTTAAGCCAGGGAAAGTCTCTGAATAACCAGCACACTAAAGTCATAAAGCAATCAGGGAGATCTGACTTGGCAGTCTAAACACGTCTGTGCCAAGCAGCAGCTCGGCTATTCTGTTCACTTTTATCCACACAGCCGTCTTTTGTTTCAGCATAAGCTTGCACTTCCCATGAGCCTCTCGGTTTCAGTGCCCATGCATGGGCACCTTATTTTATTTGCCTGGTGATGCTGCACTCAGTGTTCAGAACATGCACGTGCCCTTTGGTGGACTGGCATCCCCTCCACAGTTTCTATGTGACATAATAATGATCCCATAGAGAGGGTGGGGAAAAAAACAAGCAAATTGGAGGAAGTTTTGGTAAAGTGCGACAAATCAGAAACCTTCAATGCAGACGTGCCCAGCGAATCCTGAGAGCAGGAGGAGAAACCAACAGACAGCACATGGCAGACACAGACGTAGAGAAATGCCAGGCTGAATTTACAGGGCATCTCAATCGAGAGCTGTGACTGAGGTTCAACTCTGGGGTGCCATTTGTGTGAGCAGTGAAGTGCAGGGCTCCACCCCTTTTAAATAAGCCCCGTCCTCTGGCACATTAACATGCAGGGTTAGCCACACCCTTCAAAGGTTGAAAGTAATTTAGTGTACATTTACAAGGCCCCGCCTTCTTGTCGGTGGTCCGTGACAAACCAAAGTAGAACTGGTCCAGCCCAGCGCCCCCCCAACTAGCCCTAAGCGCTAAGGACACCAATAACTTGGGCAGCCACTGCGGTCCAAAGAGACCCAACCACGAAAAGGTCCGCGTTTCAAAGGGACCACTTACACTGTCAGAGTCGGAGGCACTTTATGATATTAAAATAAAGAAAAGACGCACAAAACCGTCTTAGCAGACGAACCAAGCATGTGAACTTCATACAGAGTTGAAAAGGAGAAGCAAACACATCTGAACCTTTGCTCCGAGTCGTGACGAGCGCCTGTAAAGTTTGGGATCAAAACCTGAAAGCTGGAAGAACAAAGCAAATAAAAAGCCTCATTAGGGGGCACCCAGTAGGAAAGTTCAGGGGCTTAAAGAAAACACACGAGAGGCCTGCAGACGGGCACTGCCACTGGATTGGATCCCGCTGTCCTTATGGCCCGTTTATGGCCCGTTTATGGCACCACTTCCATCAGCTGACAGTCCAATTCACATTCTCATCCGTTCAGTCAGGTGGTCCGTCACAGGCTGGGTGGCACACTGCTTGGCACCACAGCCTCACCCCTTCAGAGCCCAGCTTTGCATTGCGACTGTGTGGTGTTTGCGTGTTCTCCCCATATGAGTAGGATTGTGTTAGGTTTAATGCATGGGTGAGTGTGCCCTGTGATGGGCTGGCACCCCCCCTACGATCATTCCCTGTCTCCGGCTGAGTGAACCATCTTGGTGATGGATGGCAGATTCCTTCTGTTCAGTTTATCGGTGGTACGAGTGCTTTTTGTCGAGGGTACGTTAAAGAAATGGTCCTCACCTTTCAGTGCCACTCAGATGGGTCATGAGGAGCTTATCCTTACAGGACAGACCATCGCCATGCCAGGATGGGCACAGATGTTCACATTCTCAGCCAGCCGCTTATTAAAAACACTTTTTATCAGTAATTGCACTTTGTTTTGTTATTTTGTCATGTGTGTAAAATGTCCGCCTTTGTCAAAGTGTGAAAATGTGTGCTGTGTGTCGTACAGGAGTTCAGAGAGCCTGGTAAACGTTTGTGTTATGTGCCAGTTTAAACGCAGGCCTCTTTTAGATGACGCTGTCACTCTCGGTTATTCTTCTTCATCGTTTCTGTCGGCTACTCTTCTCATTCCTTTATTTGTGATTTCCTCCTTCAAGGTGTCTGCCATCCCAGGGGGCGGGGCCAATCCCACGTGAGACCCCGCAGTGACCGCTGTGCTAATCCCACGTGAGACCCCGCAGTGACCGCTGTGCTTGACGGGGTCTCATTGGGACGATTGTGTTTCTCAGATTCCCTCTCCTCGACTCTTCTGAGCCGCCTTGTAGTTTTATGTTCTTGTTTACTTATAAAGATTCTCATACAAACCAAAGGTTTACGGCCATCCTTCCCCTCGAGGCGCTGTTGGCCTGACTTTGAAAGATCTGAGTTTATTTTTGAGGCTACAATCCTTTTTGGGCCTGTAAGGCCTTTGAGGCAGGGCACTGCAGCCGGGATTAGGCCCATCGACGTGAGGCCTTCTCTGGGGAGGTACGGGAGGCGAGGCCTGGTGAGTGAAGCTGTTTGTGGGGCATCTGGCAGTCATGTCTGCGACTTGAGATCGAAGCACTTTTACTGCTCGTGTACCGTTGGTATGTTTGGTAATGCAGCCACGCGCCGCGAGGACCTCTTGGACTGTCCTCATTCATTTACTGGGGTTGCTATGGAAACCACGCCCGTTAGAAGATGTCATCGTGACGTTGGTTAGGCGTGCAGGCCTGTGTACATGGAGCCACTGGGGTCAGAACATGGTGTCCTACGATTTCGGTCTTTATGGCTCAGACTTTGCTCCCGTGCAGCCTTCTGACACGCCGGAGGTGAACAACTCGTGACGTCCCAAAGTTCCCGTCCCGTAAAGATAAAGCGGCCTTCTTAAAATGGACATTCGCATTTTATGGTCAGAGTTGCTTTCCTGGGCGTACGTCAGCCATCGTTACTCCACTTCAAAGCCACAGACAGTGGTCTTACTCACAAGGTGTTTAACTCTCAGGCAGGACCATCTAAGAAGGCACAGAAAGGGACGTGAGAAGAGAAGACAGCCGGACGTCATCCTGGAGGGTTCAGCAGGAATGTGCTTCAGGTGACCAGGTGACTGTCCCCACTCAGAGCACCAAAGCGGGTGGGCAGGCAGGCAGGCAGGCCGTCCGTCTGATTTTACTGCATGGAGGAGGAGGAGGAAGAGGAGGAAGAGCAAATCAGATGCCAACAAAGGCAGCAAAACAATAAAAAGAAACAAAACACGAGGGTCTCAAATATCCTGGAGCACAAAGTCACTTGTTGAATGTGTGAAAGATGTGTCTCTGTGTCTCTGGTGGGAAGAAGAAGAGCAACTCAACTCGGGGGGATCAGCATAAAGTGCAGGAATTTCACCTCCCTGGTGATCCCCACAGAACGAGTTCACCCCATAGAAAGTCAGTGGCCTGAGCGAGTCGGACCACCCTCGAATTAGAGAAGCCCTCCAGTAAGAATTACCTGACCTCACCTTCGGGTGTCAAATGAACCCCCGTCTGAACCCCCAAAGGTGGACTTTTTAATGCCTAATTCTGGGAATCTCTCAGCCGCTCAACTCCCATCCCAGTTCTGGAGACCCCCGTGGCTGCAGGTTTTGCCCCCAACGTCCCCGCCTCACAGTCACTCGCTTTCCCTCGAGTTGATCTCAGTGATTTGCTCACCTTTTTAATTTTCTGCATTCATAAACTTATCAGAGATCTTTTGTTATTTTGCTATTAATCGTATCCTGATAATGACAGTTAGTGACAAGTGCGGCAGATGGCCGGATGACAGAAGTGACAAGGCTGAGTTGGCTGGCTGAGGGCAGTGAAGGGCAGGTAGCCAGCGTTGATGAAACCTTTGATGTTGGCTTTATTGTTATCATCATCATCCTCAGCTCTGCTGTTATTCAAGTGGGCCTGGTGCTGGAGGGGCTCTCACTTTGTGTCACTTGTCCCCATGTCCACGGTGCTCATATTAGGGCACAACAAAGAGCGAGCGCCGACTCTACAGAAAGAAAGGCAAATTAACAGGAAAATACATGAAATATTCATGAAATATGCAAAGGGAAATAAGAAAACACAAAAACAAATCAAATCTGACAAAGCAAACCCAAAACAAGAAGTTCAAAAGGAGCAGAAAGAGCGACGCCCGACCGGAATTAAAGCAGAGATCAGCGAGAGACGAGGGAGGGCACATTGGGATTCAGTGAGAACCTCGGGATGGAAAATGAATCTTCAGTCTTTTGTTTGGGGGCTTTTAGCTTTAGAAGCCACGCTGCTGAGTCTGTGACAATCCCCTCCATTAAGGTGCTCATTTGGCAGGGAATGCTGGGAGAATTAGATGGCAATATAGCCCAGCTGGGGACCATGGGTGCCACAAGGGGGCGCTGTAGGGAGAGGTGCTCTCCAATTCATGGGACTTCTGTGTCACCTGGAAGTGCATCCATCGGGCAATCACCCTGGCACCAGAAGTACTCCGTAATAAAAAGGTCCACACTGCCTTATAAAATCGAGTCGGAGCTGGGAGGACGTGAAGCGACACTCGACTGGAGGTGGGCAGTGTGGTGGTGAGAGGAGTTGTGTTTTGTGAAGAGAGCCAACTTGTGTTTGTGCCCGTCTTACTTTGAGGAGGAGTTGAGGAATAAACCGTCCTTTATTTGAACCCGGGACTCTCTTAGTGATCGTGTTAGGGGTTCACTGGTGCCCCCAGTTCTATCACACTCTTTTAAATGCCAATACAAATGGTGGCAAGTGAAAAGAGAGAGGTGCCAGTGTGGCAGCATTTCACAATCCATTGACAGGGTCCTCATGGCGCCACTCGCCTGTCTTTTCTGACTCTTAACATCTTCTACTGGAGTCTTAAAGTATTAAAACGTAAAGTTCGTCAGCTCTGGACTGACTGGAAGGAAACCAAGACATGTGCTGACAGCAGGACAGTAAGGGACGGCTGATGTGACACCGACGTGTGGCCAAAAGCAGTCGTCTGTGACACAGGGGACAATCTGTTTTTTTAATGCAATTTGTTTGTTTCCAGATTTGAGACTTTGAAGGCCAGAAGAGTCGTTCTGCACTTACACTTCTTGGGGATGTTTAGCCAAAGTTCAAGGGGTTTTGACCCTTTTGTGCTTCCCGATGTGTTGTTATGTGTGAGGTGGACGTGCCCGATGTCTACGGACAGCTCTGGCACTGCCACTGGACAGAGTGCTTGGGGTTGAGCTAACGTTACGCTTTCTGTCAAAGTAAATCAAAAATACTGAAAAAGAAAAGAGATTTGCTTCTCCCTTCCAGCCTCTCCGCTTCACTTTGGGGGTGCGTCGCTCGTTCTCGTTTTATCCTTCCTCTTCATCATTTGCTGTGCTGCTCCATTTGGTGTTCCTCAGTCGTTTTTTGCGACTCTTGAGGGGCACTTCCAAAGTTCAGACCTTTGCTTTACTGGCGACTCCAAACTGGTACCAGTGGGTGACTGGGCACCCAGTGCTGTTGGGCCTTTTGAATGTTTGATTTGAAAATGTAAGGATTAGAAATGCAAAATGCCTTAGCAAGAGCGGAACATGGTGTCACCATTCGTTACTTTAAGAGAATAAATGAAACCTTCTTGTCAGGTGCAACTCCACTTTACTTCGTTCTACTCTGAGACTCACCTGGTCGTCTTTTCTGAAATTCAAGACGGTGGGTTGCCAGTTTACGTTCGTCCAGCTGCTGCACACTCGCTATTTCGGCGTGTCCGTCAACCTGAACCTGGCGCGCTGACTGAGCGCTCGAGCGGAATCGATGACGGAAGGAAGTGTGCGCAGGGCGCGCGCGCGCGCACACACACACACACACACACGCACACACACACACACACACTCAGCCGAAGTCCCGAGCGCGCCAGGCTACCATGGCTTCGGATGGTCTCAAGTCACGTGCAGGTGGGCGTGGCGGCGCGAGGCGAACAGGATGGCGCGAACTTGGGGCTTTTACGGAAGTACTTGTCGGCTCGACTCCTCGGCCCTGAGAGAGCCTGTCAGCTGTCGGTCCTCACTCGTGGGTTCGTCGCGCTCAGACTGGCCCGCTCCCGGAGTGACGGGGGGTTGAAAACAGAGCGTCGAACTGGCAGCCAGATGATGACATGAAGTAAAAAGGTAACGACCCCCACTCGCACGGTTTGTAGGTTTTTTTGTGGACAGAATTTTAAAGCCAAGGGTTGGCGGTTGTCCGGGTCGTTGACCTGAAGATCGTATCTCTGTGTAGATGACATAGGTGGTCGTGAGACCCCAGACATGCACTGGGGCGAAGATCAGCACCTCCAAGGCTGGGGTTATGGGGGGGCGCAGGTGGCCCCCTCAGGTGCTTTAGAGTTTAATCATCCCGGGGTCTTCATGATAATAATGGGGGGTTTGTTAGCGGGAAATCGACGGGGGATCGAAGCAGCAAGCAGAGTCCTGCCGGCCCCCCTAAGTCGCCCTCCTCCAGTCTCGAGTGGTGACATTTATTAGTTATTTTATTTTTTAAGTCTCAATTAATAAGATCAACAGGGTGAATTTGGTAAACAGAAATCCCTTACTTTAGTTTTGTGAAAGCCAAATTACAGGAGTACACAAGTTAAACAGCACAGTAAGTACATTAGGATTAAACATTAATAACAGAATAAAGGAAAATAAAAACATCTAAAGAAAGAAAATGCAAATGACTGTAAGGTGCACATGGTAATAAAAATACATCGAAATTACACGGCATAATATTTACAAAATTAATGGAAATTTTAAAAACAAAAAGAATGTCATATCAAAGTATTACTTTAACTTTCAAAACTGCATTTTTGTCTACAGCGGTGTGACCCCCATGTCCTCCAGGCCTAAAGACCCCCAAGCACTGCGCCGTGTTGAAATGACAGCTCGGCTGCAAGACCCCCAACACCTGGCAGATCTCCAGTGAGACTTAATGAGCTTCAAAGATGAGGAAGAGGTGGGGCTGCCAAGAGGGGGCGCTTTGACTTCTCGGACCCCATTCTTGTTTTGATCTCCTTGTGGGAGCCTCCCAATGCGGCGTCTTTACGGAAACTCTCTCTCTCTCTCTCTCTGTCTTTCTTTCTTTCTCTCTTTATGTTTTTCTCTCTTTATTTCTTTCTCTCTGTCTTTCTCTTTTTCGTTCTCTCTTTTTTCTTTCTTTCTTTCTCTCTTTATGTCTTTCTCTCTGTGTTTCTCTCTCTTTCTCTCTTTCTCTCCCTTTCTTTATTTCTTTCTCTCTGTCTCTCTCTCTCTTTGTCTTTCTCTTTGTCTTTCTCTCTCTCTTTCTTTTTCTCTTTCTTTCTTTCTTTCTCTCTTTATGTCTTTCTCTCTGTGTTTCTCTCTCTTTCTCTCCCTTTCTTTATTTCTTTCTCTCTTTCTTTCTCTCTCTCTCTCTCTCTCTCTGTTTCTCTTTCTAGAAGGTTCTGATGGTTTCGTGGGCAGCAGGAGTTGGGCGTCGTGTTTCAGGCGCAGTGAATGACTTGGTGGCCCTTAGCGTTCAGACCTTCAACGCGTGTGTCGTACTTCATCAGAAGAGACGTTTCCACCACGACGGCGGGCACAAGTGGCGCGTCTGAAGAGCCTCCGCGCTGCATTCAGGATTTCTGCGCAGATCCCTTCACGTTTGCACCGCAGACTTCATTTGAAGTTTCTTCCTATCCCTCTTCACGCGGTTATCCACGATGACAAAGTGATGAGACGTTTTCAGAAAGGTTTGCAGATTTCGTAAAACACCAGACACTGGCATCTCTCTCTCTCCCTCCCTGCCCGAGGTATTCGGACCCTTCATGCGGTCCTTTGTGGAAGCCCCTTTGCTGCCAGCGTGGCCCACCTCTCAAGTTGATTAAACGATCGAGAGACTCCACTTTGCGTTTCGATGGCGGTCCTTTCCATGTCCCACTGGGGTCACTTGACCTTTGATCTCTTCAGAACGACGGTCCTTCGGGGGCACCGCATCTTCACCTGAATCATCCCGTGTTGCGTTGAGTGGAGCGTTCACTTCTCTATTAACGTTTTTCTGGGTGTTTGAAACTCCGAATCAAATGGGGGGACGGAGAACACAAACAGGGGGCATTCAGGGACACAAGGTGAGGACGTGGAGCCGGTGACGATTCTGTTTGTCACGTGTCTGGCCGTCTGGAGGCACCCGGAGCTCGATTTAGTGTTTGTTAGTCCTTATTATGATTATTTATTTAGTGGGTGACGTTATTCACGACAACATGGAGACTTTCGGCTGCGTTAACAAACAATCCAGAATAAGACCGTAAGACAAAGCACAGGAAGTCTCCATTGTGTCGTATTGTTGGAGGTCAGAGTGTCCGTGAAGTTGCTTTTTTCTTTTCTTTTCTTTTCTTATTATTGTTATTATCATCGCTCGCCTCTTTACAAGGTGCCCAGGGTGCAAGTGCTGAGTCCTGCAGTGTCTTTACGGAGGCCATCTTAGCCATTTGTGATCTGTTAGGTCCGAGTCACCACAGAATAAGAAGGTCAGAAGATGGAAGGATGGATGGACAGGACAGGACAGGACAGGACAGGACAGGACAGGACAGGACAGGACAGGACAGGAGCCCACAAATGGCCCACTAAGCAATTTATTTTGAGGAGCAGAAACCCATGACACAGTGACGAGCTCACATAATGCACTCGTGTGAAAAGGTCAGTGCACCCCATGGTTATTGTTGACCTCCTCGACATCATTCAACAGACAGACAGCTGATCTTCACGCGCACAGTGCCTACCTGAGTCAATCCTTTATGAAACATGGAGGTGAGGTAAGCCCACCCTCGGCCTCAGAAGCTGCCATTGCCCCCTTTAGCAGAAATGACTTCTTGTAGGCGTTTTGCAGACTTGCCCACCAGTCTCTGACATCAACTCGGTGACCTTTTTGATGGCTCCGTCCGTTACTGGAGGCTTGTGGGTCTTCTTGCTTGTCCTGCCTGTTTCTAATTCCAGTGCTTTGACTGGGACTGTCCATATCCCTCCATGTCTTCTTCTTGAGCCATTTCCACCATTATCGTGTCCATTTGCAGGTTCAGTTTCATCTTTCGTTCTCCTCGAGCACATATTGATTTGGTGCAGAACTCCTAGTTGCCCGCTCTTGGTGGCACCAACGCAGCCCCATACCAGGACATTTCCACCCTCGGGCTTTACAGTTGGTGTGATGTTCTTCAGCTCTAAGGCAGTCAAACATGTCTACTGTTATGGTGGCCACACCACTCTCGCTCTTTGACTCTTCTGCCCAGAGCACGTTGGTCCAGATGGCCGGCTCTGTTCCTTGATGTCCAATGGCAAACTGGCATCTTGCTGTGATGTTCTTTTTGCACAGCACATGTGTTTTCTTGGCACTCTTGTCTTGTAGGGCACATTTCTGCCATCTCCTTCTTATTGCAGATGCGTGGACTTTGATGCCAGCTGTTAGAGTTACCTGCGGGTCCTACGGTGCGGTTTTGGTGTCCATGGACACTTCAGCTCTTGGGCCAGTTCTCATAATTTGTCCTCCATCCCTGGCCAGGCTCCTAGGCGTCCACAGCCTTATTGGTGAGGGCCTTACAAGGCTCTTTGATCTTGGCATGGCGGCACCACGCTCATCAGTAGCACACGGCAGATGTCTGTGACTTGAATAAGAGCGTCAGGTCCACCAGCTCACTTCCTAAGATCATGAGCACCCGATTCGAGCCTGATGGACCGGACGTGGTGGTCAAAGCAGGCTTGGACCGACTGCCACGTCAGTTTTCGGTGTCTTTTCTTTAAGCAGGTCACCTTTATCTATTTGCATGAAGATTTACTGTTTGAAAAAGTCAGCGGTTTCCACGACGGGTACTTTACTTTTTGTCACCTCAAATCGAGGGGCCTCAGCGCTGTTTGACACGTGTCCCCTCGTTGAGCTCTGGGAGTTGTGACATCAGCTCGTCCACTTTGCCCTTTTCTCACGATGTCTTCCGACTCTCCTCGCGGGGTTTGTCACTGATATGCGTTGTCCTCTTCTGACGTTGTCCTCTTTAGGTGGCCCTGAGCAGATCGTTACTGTAGAAGGTGCTTTATGAAGTCTGGATGGCTGAAGGTTTTATTTTGTATTTCTATTTACAGTGAGGACTGAGTTGGCACTACGACGAGACACGCAGGGTCTTCTTCCTCTCCCAGTCAAGCCTTGGCCAGATGAAGCGGCGTGTGGCGGTGATCGGGGCAGGAGCCTCCGGCCTGGTCGCCATTAAGTGCTGCTTGGACGAGGGTCTGGAGCCAGTGTGCTTCGAGTACAGCGATGGCATCGGGGGCCTCTGGAGGTTCAAGGTGAGACCTGCTGATCCGAGCCGAGCGAGTGCGGCCGTCACACAGCTGGTCACTTTCCAACTCTTGTGGCCTTTTCTAGGAAGATCCGGAGGATGACCGGGCCAGCATCTACAGCTCAGTGGTCATCAACACCTCCAAGGAGATGATGTGCTACAGCGACTATCCCATCCCTGCCAACTTCGCAAACTACATGCACCACTCCAAGATTCTCGAGTATTTCCACATGTACGCCCGTCATTTTGATCTGCTGCACTACATTCGCTTCAAGGTCAGAGGTCACATTACTGCCCATAATATGCCCACAATTCCATGTGTTGGTTTTTGTGGAGAATCAGATTCTTATGTTTTGAATTGTGTGATGTTTTTGATTTTCATTTTGTACGCGACACCTTGGTCCTGGTCATGTGACTGTGTAGTCGTCATTGTGATGTCACTCGTCATTGCGTATAAACATGGCGGCGTTTCTTCATCTCTGAATTCCAGTAGGCTCTCGTCTCGGGTCCTCATTTGTCTTCATCTTCATTTTCGTTTTGTCCTCTGATTTTTGGTAACTTCGTTCTGTTTTTTGACTCCTAGTGTTTTAACAAT
Organism: Polypterus senegalus; assembly: GCF_016835505.1. Classification (NCBI taxonomy): domain Eukaryota; kingdom Metazoa; phylum Chordata; class Cladistia; order Polypteriformes; family Polypteridae; genus Polypterus; species Polypterus senegalus. The sequence continues at coordinate 145,755,491 of NC_053167.1, read as the reverse complement.
GGCTTCACAGCATTCTCTCATCTTCGGGTCTTAGGGCGCTCTGTGAGTCCACCGGCCTGCCGACTCTCCCAGTACTGACCCCCAATGTCTGTCTCTCCTCAGACTTATGTGCGCAGCGTGAAGAAGTGCCCTGACTTTGCCCGCTCTGGCCAGTGGGAGGTGGTGACGGTCAACAGTGAGGGACTGGAGGAGTCTGCCATTTTTGATGGGCTGCTGGTTTGCACTGGTCATCACACGTACCCTCACCTGCCACTGCAGGACTTCCCAGGTGAGTAAGGGAGTCCTGTTGTCAGCTGCTGCCACCTAGTGGCCATGGCAGACCTGAGATTGTGAAGGCCTGGCCTGCCCAGATTTAGTATTTTATGTCAGCCAGTCAGATAGAATTGAAGGTGTGAAGGTGGCTGAACCACGAGGGTCAAGTGACAATAATGTGACACAATCCTCCAAACTGAGATTCAAAGACTACAACTTTTAAGTTTCAGTTTAGTAAGGAAATATTTGAACAGAAGGGATAAAGCGGGGTAGACTTTTAGGTGTGGAGACGGGCGAGGAGCGGTGGAACGGGATTACGAACGTTTTACAGATCATGCAGGACAGGTACATCCCAAAACCCAGTACTGGTTGGAAATTAAAAAACAAAGTAAAGAGATAAAAAAGAAAAAACAAATAAGGCATAAAAGACTAATAAGTCCAAAGCTAATCCATGGGTGAGAGCAGGAGGGCAGCCGTTAAGACCGATGTTAGAGAGGAACATAGCAGAGAGATTCTGTTAAGGATTTCAGCAGTAAAATGTACGAGTGAACTAAAATGTAGCGACAGTGAAAGAGAGAAAAAGTTGTAAAGTGACATCTGTCACACCTGAGCAAGTGGACAACCTCATAGGAGTAATGGGGACTACTAAGGAGGTGCCGAGGGATTTAGAAATGTAAAGAGAGAAGAAGAGCAGCTCAGATTAAAGAGACTGACGTCAAACAATCACCAGGAGCAGAGAATATGGACCCTCGACTTCTTAAGGAGGCCAGCGAGTGCAGATAGAAACCCTTGGCACAGATTTTTAGGAAGTCACTGCACAATGGGGACATTCTGAAGGACTGGAAAATGACAAATATCATCCCATTATATGAAAAGGGTGGCAGGGCAGATCAGAGCAACGATAGGCCAGTAAGCGTAACGGGCATCACAGGAAAATGAATGAAAGGAATTATTAAGGAGAAGATGGCACAACACCTGGCAAGGACAGGACAGTCAGCGTGGGCTCAGAAGAGGGAGGTCGTGTTTGACTAACAGGCTGGAATTCAATGACGAGGCAACAATGAGAGTGGAGCAGATGATGTGACTGATCTGGACTTTCAGAAAGCATTTGATGAGGTGCCACCTAAGAGGGTGGGCATCAAACTAAAAGAAGTGGCAATTCAGGGTGTGGTGTGTAGATGGGCGCAGAGGGTGATGGTGTGAGGAACTGTTACCAGAATTGGGTGAAATTAAGAGTGGTGACCAGCAGGAGGCAGTGCTGGGGCTGCTGCTTTTCTGCAGATGTAATAATAATCCATTTTACTTATATAGTGCCTTTCCTATGCTCAAAGTACATAAAATAATTTGCTAATAATTAGAAGGAGGAATGACTGGACAAATGGCTGATCTATGATGTAAATCAATGGGATGGCCAGGCACAAGTGAAAGCTGCTTGTCTGTCTTTGCCACTCTAACCCGCCTAGTCCTGAATAGAGTCGTGGCAGGGCTGGCGCTGGAGTATAACCCAGCTTGCACAGGACATAAGGTAGACATCCACACCCAGTGCCGCCGCTCGGTTATTTTGCACCCTGGGCCAAGTTCATTAGTGAGCCAAGCAACTGTTCATCAGCTAACCTGTCCGGCTGGGTTCCCCCCAAGATTTCTAACCTGCACCCCCATTATGATCTGTGCCATGGGCAAATGCCTAATGCACACCCCAACCACACAGCGGGGCAACGTGTTTCTTATCAACCTATCCAATACATGTGACTTTTCTTGTATAAATCGCCCGTCTCTCTCTTATGGGGTCAACTCTTAAGTCAGTAAGCCAGTAGGATAAAAAAAACAACACGTGGCGTGACTTTGTGTCTTTAATCAGATGTTTGTCCATACGTAGCGCTTCTAATATCCGTACAGCACTCTGTATATCACCTGTCTGTCTGTCTGTCTGTCTGTCTGCGTCTTACATTCTGACTCTCTTGTGGATTTACATCAGCAAGTCAGTGGAGGAAAACGATCAGCTGACTAATATGTGTGGCGCCCTTCTGTCTACTGATGTCCCTCATGTCACGTCCGTACAGCACCTTCTACTGTATGTCCCCTGTCTGTTTCTGTATCAGATAAGCAGAGCTGTTGGCAAGTCAGTGGGGGAAACTCTCATCGGTCTCATATGTACTGTATAGCGCCTTTTTGTCTACATATCTACACATAACAGATTTCATATCCATACAGCACCTTTCATATCATACAGCACGTTGTGTCATCAGCAAGTCAATGGTTAAAAACGCATTAACTAAACGTAAAGAATGACACATAGGAGGTCAAAATGTGAGTTCTGAATACACAATGGGGGTCTGAACATCGAGAGTCCACCTTATGAGGAGGATTTAGGAGTCGTAGTGGACTCTGAGCTATCGACTTCCAGACTGTGTTCAGAAGCCATTAACAGAATGTCAGGTTATATAGCGCCTTGACGTGTGGAGTACAAGTCACAGGAGGTGACACTCAACTTTATAACGCACTGGTGAGGCCACATCTGGAGTACGGGGGGCAGTTTATGACTCCATAAAGACACAGCAGGACAAGAGAAGGTCCAGAGGAGAGCGACAAGGCTGATTACGGGGGGGCTACAGGGGACGAATGATGAAGAGTAAAAGAGCTGAGACTTTACAGTTTAAACAAAAGAAGATCAAGAGGAGACCGGACTGATGAAGGGCATTAGTCCAGAGGATCGAGACGGTGACTTTAAAATGAGTTCATCAAGAACACGGGGACACAGTTGGAAACTTGTGAAGGGCGAATTTCGCACAAACATCAGGAAGTAGTTTTTCACACAGAGAACCGCAGGCCCATTTAAGAAGTTTCCATGCAGTGTGGTGGACAGGAGGAGTGTAGGACCTTCAAAAGAGAACTTGATGTTATTTGGGAGGATTAACATGGATAAGACTGGCGGGCTACGTTGGGCTGAATGGCCTCTTCTCGTCCAGATTGTTCTAATGTTCTAACTCTTGTCTTTCAGGAATCGAGACCTTCGAGGGGCAGTACTTTCACAGCCGTGACTACAAAAGCCCAGAGAATTTTCGGGGGAAGAGGGTCGTCATCATTGGCATAGGAAATTCTGGTTTGGACCTCGCAGTGGAGCTGAGCCGAGTCACAGAGCAGGTGAAGGAGTTGAGTCAGCGAGGAGCTGTGGGTGAGAAGTTGCTGTCCCAGGTGTCCCTGTGGGGGTGGAGCCATTAAGGAATTAAGGGTGTGGACAACGGGGGCAGATGGTGATAAAAGATGTAAACATTGTGGTCGCTAGGGGGCGCCGTCGTCCCTTTGAACCCCACAGACAGACACGCAGCACACAGGGTAAAAGCACTGAGAAGTGTTTTCTATTCTTTCTTCTCCAAAACGGTGTCCTTCAAGAACCTCCGCCACCAACAGCCAGTTAAATGAACAAGCATAATATTCTCCTCTTTCTCCTCCACACCTCCCAGCAAGCTTTGTCCACCTCCACCCGACTCCGGCTCGCTTGCCCGACCAAGACGTGACTTGCCAGAACTTCTGGGTTGGATGGAGAACTCGAGTTCTTTAATACAGTCATGGCCAAAATTATCGGCACCCCTGGAATTTTCCCAGAAAATGCACCGTTTCTCCCAGAAAATTGTTGCAATTCCAAATGTTTTGTTATCCACGTGTTTCTTTCCTTTATGTGCATTGGAACAACAAAAAAAACAGAGAAAAAAGCCAAATCTGACATCATGTCACACAAAACTCAAAAACCAGGCTGGACATAATTATTGGCACCCTCAACTTAACATTTGGTTGCACGCCCTTTGGAAAAAATAACTGAAATCAAGCGCTTCCTATAACCATCAACAAGCTTGTTACGCCTCTCAGCTGGAATTTCCGACCACTCTTCTTTGACAAACTGCTCGAGTTCTCTCAGATTTGAAGGGCGCCTTCTCCCAACAGCAGTTTTGAGATCTCTCCATAAGTGTTCAGTCAGATTTAGATCCGGACTCATTGCTGGCCACTTCAGGACTCTCCAGCGCTTTGTCTTGTGCTTTTCGAGGTATGTTTGGGGTCTTGTCCTGCTGGAACACCCATGACCTCTGACGCAGACCCAGCTTTCTGACATGGGGCCCTACATTGCACCCCAATATCTTTTGGTAGTCTTCAGATTTCATGATGCCTTCCACACAGTCAAGGCTTCCAGTGCCAGAGTCAGCAAAACATCCCGAAAACATTTTAGACCCTCCACCATGTTGGACTGTAGGCTCTGTGTTGTTCTTTTCTTTGGAGGCCTCATTGCGTTTTCTGTAAACAGTAGAATGATGAGCTTCACCAAAAAGCTCTACCTTGGCCTCATCTGTCCACAAGACGTTCACCCAGAAGGATTTTGGCTTCCTCAAGTACATTTTGGCAAACTCCAGTCTGGCTTTTTTATGTTTCTGTGTCAGCAGTGGGGTCCTCCTGGCTCTCCTGCCATCGCGTTTCATTTTGTTCAGATGTCGACGCTGTTGCACCCTGAGTCTGCAGAACAGCTTGAATACGTTTTGAAGTTGATTGAGGCTGTTTATCCACCATTCACACTCTCCTTCGTTGCAGTCTTTTATCAGTTTTTCTCTTCCGTCCACATCCAGGGAGATGAGTTACAGTGCCATGTGTTGTGAACTTCTTGATTATGTTGCGCACAGTGGACAGAGGAACATGAAGATCTCTGGAGATGGACTTGGAGCCTTGAGATTGTTGATATTTTTCCACAATTTTTGTTCTCAAGTCCTCAGACAATTCTCTGCTTGTCTTTCTGTTCTCCATGCTTAGTGTGGCCCACTCAGACACACAACACAAATGTTGAGTCCACTTGTCTCCATTTTAACTGGCTTCAGGTGCGACTGCTGTATTGCCAGCACAGGTGAGTTCAAACGAGCGTCATATGCTTGAAATAAAACAATTCACCCACAATTTGGAAAAGGTGCCAATAATTTTGTCCGGCTCATTTTTGGAGTTTTGTGTGACATGATGTCAGATTTGTTTTTTTTTTTTGTGTTATTCCAATGCACATAAAAGAAATAAACATATGGATACCAAAACATTTGCAATTGCAACAATTTTCTAGGAGAAACGGTGCATTTTCTGGGAAAATTCCAGGTGTGCCCATAATTACGGCCGTGACCGTAAACCCAGAAGTACTTTGGGGCTTCCGTCCTCGTGACTTCCTTGTACTTGTGGGCTGTAAGGGAAGCACGACTCCCCAGATCCTTTCACAGCACCCATGGCACCCAACTCCAAGTCCCAGGATACCCTGTGGGAATCCGGGACATCGCTACACTCCAGGGGAGCTGCCATCTAGTGACTTGGGGGAGGGAGTGTCCAAAAGTAGATGCCTTCCCCCCTTTCTTCAATTTCTGGGGGTCCCGACAGGGCTGAGCTGCCAGCCGTCTCTCACAAGATCAGTAAAACTCGTGTTTTGTCTTGGTAGAGTGTCATATTCCTCGACTGTCCCCTTCTGTATTATTAATGTATAGCCTTTGTCAGAAGGCCTCAAGTCTCCCAGACTCGCCACTCTTTATCAGGTATTGTACTTTATAATGTCTCCCCACCTTCAATTCTACAGTTATAACCTCAGGCAATCAGGTGTAGTAAAAGACGAGCAGGAGTTAAGTTACACTTTAAATATTAATGTATTATTGATAATATTCATAAATAATAACAATATACAACGTACATTTGAATATTAGCACCCATACAACCTGATAAATGGTGATGTGGAGTTTCAGGGGCACACAGACTGGTTGCTTACTTTAAATGTTTCCAGTTAAGTCCTCATTTGTGGTCAGTTTTCTTCAGAAGAGGCCGCATGCCCGTCTCAATATGGCTGCCAAGCTGTGCTCTTCACTGTGTTGTCCTTCTCAGTTCATGGTGTATGAGATGCTCCTTCATCAGTTTGGTAAGAGATAGGGAGGGTGAGGTAAAGCAAGCACACTTATAGGTTTTCTGTCCAACCCCTACAGCCAATGGGGTGTTGTGGTACTTAAAGGCTTCTGATACAAGCCAATCCCAAACAGCCATACTTCAGATCAATGGGGGGGCACAGACTACCCTCATAGCTGCCCACCTCCAAACCAGGTATAAACGGTGCGTACACACAGAAATGTTGCGTAGGAACTTTTCCACGTTCAAATGGCGATGTATAAAACCTACACTTGGCGTAAAGCCACGCACTTTAACACGGTACCTCATGCCTTGTTGTACACAAGTTCTCCGCTCAGTTTTGCAAACTGGCGGCACCCAGCGTCAAAGCAGTGCTACTGTTCCTGTGTGGTTACACCTTATTATCATGACGCGGCTTTATACATACACAGAAACTAACCGCATATTGTTTATTAGTGTAACGCATCTGATTGTAATTAACTCTTAACAATATAATGGTCCAGGGAACAGCCATAGTATTCCAAATACCAGAACTGCTTTAGCATTGTTACTCTCACTTCTTCTTCTTCTTCTTTCAGCTGCTCCCGTTAGGAGTTGCCACAGCGGATCATCTTTTTCCATATTACTCTCACTGCACTACTCGGAGTATTTATATCACTGTATCTGAGTGGGAATCACAGCAGCAGCTGATCAGAAAGAGAATTATCGGTATACAACTTCAAGGACACGCTGTCTCAGCCACGGCAAAATGTTTTAAAGCCTTTCCTGTACGGACCTCGCGGTTCAGAAACAGTTTCATCCCAAGAACTATAAATGCAGCCAATCAACTGCTCCTTGTAGAACTGTTAGGACTTATCAGTACAATCACCTCACTGTAAACTTGCACTACAGTTATAATATCTCACAACCTGCGCCACTTTATAAAGCGCATATTTACATATGATGACGAGATCATTTTAAGGTGAAATGCAGCAAAATATGTTTGTTAAATTATACACATAAAACTTTAACTTCATTTAAATAATTTATATTCTTCACTGGGACTGTCGTGAAGGATAGAATAATTAAACATGTACTACGAAGATATTTCAATGTTCTTTAAACGTTTTGAAGAATCGGCGCTAAGCTTACAGATGGCTTAACTTCTATTACAGAGCTGATTGTGTGGCGATCGGTTACTTGGGGAAAGAAAAGCAAGGACTGCAGTGACGGCTACGCCAACATATATTGAATATAAAACAGAAAGATAAAAATAACAACACAGCTAAAAGTTAAATGCTTGTGTCATGAGCACGAGGCGGCTATGCAGTGTCTGCAACGCACAAGGCCATCCGCCGTGCATAAGATACCTCACTGACATTGGCGGGCGAAGGAGCCACCGATTCTTTTTCTGCCCAGTGCCACCACAAACCTAGAGCCGCCCCTGATACTGCTGCAATAAATAATTTCATCGATAGTCGTGCACAATCGCTGCGCTGTAAAACTCATGTTTAATAACGTGCTTTAACTCTTAATGACATCACGTATACATCTCAGTATTTGAGTTATTCAGAGAGCTGTAATATCACGAATGTCATGGACTCTGTGTCCAGTTGGAGGAAGAGAGCCAGTTTAAGAAGCAAGTAGTGATTCACACACACAGAGCACATACGAGTAGAAGATCAAATACAAAACAAAGCATTTAACGTGCGACTTTAATTACGATGTAATTTTGAGAAACTGGTTAATTAAACGATTTTAAGATGAAGTTTATAATGTTCTACTAAATGACAAAATAAACTACGTGATTAAAGTGGAAATGTCGAGATTGAAGTTGACATTTCGTGCTTTTTCCCCGCTGTGTGCCTTTTTTTTCTCTGTACCCTAAAAAGCTTTCATATGACACTCGGACGGTAGGCTACGACTCGCCTTTTCACGGCGACTGATATCTGACCTTTCAAGTTTCTCCAACACGCTACGTCACTCGATCAACTTCATTTTGTTGATTATCCCACGGTTTATTTGAACACATAGTATGTTTTTCCTTTGCCTCCACTTGGTATTCGCTGAAATTCTTATATTTCCCCCGTGCTTTTCTCATTGTCTTTTCACAGAAGGCTGCGCTTAAGGGTGATTTATATTGATTTGCATATTCAAATAGGCGTAATTCTGGGAGGATTTGGGGCGTGACATAATGCGCGTGCACGAGCGTTACTTTTCACGCTGATCGGGAAGAACGTGGAAGTTGGAGTACGCAGAGATTCCTGCATCTGGATTTTTCTGTGCGTAAACACATTTCGGCTTTTGTGCTTACGCCATGTTCTAGTGCGAGTTCTACGCACGGCGTTATACATGAGGCCCCAGGTGTTAAGGTAAAGCTTTCCTATGGGGGTCCTGCAGAGAATCGCTGGCCAGACTTGTTTGAGGATCTTCACCTGACCCTGTCATAAAAATGACAAAGGACTGGATCTTAAAAGGGAGGACATGGCACTTAACCATCTAACCAGTGCTGTTCTTGCCAGTGATGGACATTAGTGTTACCAATATCCAAATATTTATCAACGTATATACAAAATTTCACACCACAACAACTTGACATCGAATCCACGCACGTACGTGACTAGCGCAGAATAAACAACATTCAGAATGGCATCGCCATCAGGCGAGAGCAAAGCGAAGGTGCCCAGCAGAACCCTCCGTGCGGTTTATTTCTTTATCTTTGTTTTACTGCTGAATCAGACTCTGACTTCTCAAACTCCCATTTTGACACAAATGATCTGTAAATCAAACAAAAGACGGGCACCTGACCGGTATCAGCTGATCTAGTGCTGAGCAGAACAATAGGAGGGCTACGCCGACAGAGAGCGGTGGGACGCCCGCTGACTAGCGGACCTCATCAAATGACACAGACTGTGAGTGGGCACCGCGGACCACCAGACACTCGACGACTCACCCCCTCCCCAAGAAAGTGCCTTTCACCTTATGAGTGAGGAGACAAACAATTATGTAATAAGAATGTAAATTTACATACTGTAGAGGCTCATGGAAAATAAAACGGAGTGACATTTGTCATGAATACATATTTTATGTTGATTTATGTGTGAAAATATCCAGCCCTGGGACCGAAATAAAAAAACGCCACTGAGTGACTGAGAACAGGCCAGTAAATTGGGGGTGAAGTCACAAAAAAAACATATCTGAATAGGGCGGAGTCACTGAGGAGATTGCAGGGAGCTCTTTGGGCTTGGGAAGGGCTGGTCAAAGGTGGAATCACAGGAGATGGAGGAAGAATTTGGACTGGAGTCACTGGGGGAATAAGTTTGATGGGGTTGGGTCACTGGAGAGACCGGGGTGGGCTTGTTAGCATGTCAGGCATGGAGGTGGAATCATTAACAAGATAGGAAAGTGGGTGGGGTCACAGAGAATTAAAAAATGAAGTGGGTGGGGTCATGACACAAATTAGGATAAATGGGGGTGGGCTGAGGAGGTAAGGACTACTGTGGTGGGCGGAGTCACTGTGGATAGGCTGGGAAGTGGGGTGGAGTCACTGAAGTGTGTAGTTACTGACCGCAGAAGAGCATGAGAAGGTTTGCTGGAGTCGAATACCCGGGCGTGGCTGGCACCGCTGACCACTCGACCTCATGCCCTTTCAGGTGTTTCTCAGCACCAGACGAGGCGCTTGGATTCTCAGCCGCATTGGTAAAAATGGAATTCCTGGGGACCTGCAGTTCAGCACGCGTCTGAACAGTCTGCTCCTGTCCATCCTGCCTCAAGGCCTCGCCAATGCTCTGGGAGAGAAGCACGTGAACCGTTGGTTTGACCACAAGCTGTACGGACTGCAGCCTCGGCACCGGTGAGTGATGGCGTATGCTGTGGTGCTTTGTGTTGTCCCCTTTGTGTCGCTCACTGTGGTTGGTGACTTCTGCTCCACAGGTTGCTGTCCCAGCATCCGACTATAAACTCTGAGCTGCCAAGCTGCATCATTACCGGGGCTGTCGTGGTCAAGCCAAACGTGCGCCGCCTCACGGGATCAGCGGTGGTGTTTAACGACGACACCGTGGAGGAGAGCGTTGACTGTGTGATTTTTGCCACCGGCTACAACATCGCCTTCCCCTTCCTGCCCCCCTCTGTCGTGCCGGTGGCCCAGAACCAGGTGTCCCTCTACAAGTATGTCTTTCCACCCGAGCTGGAGCGCCCCACGCTGGCCATCATTGGCCTTGTGCAGCCAGTTGGTGCCATAATGCCCATCTCGGAGTTGCAGGCCCGCTGGGCCACACGGGTTATTGCAGGTGAGAGTGGATTTCTGGTTGGTCTTGGTGGGCGTGGGGCTTTAGAGGAGCATCCTGTGTTCAGTGCCCTCTAGTGGTGGCATGCCATTGTATACACAAACCAAGGGGGGTGCACAGTGCCATGAGGATGAGGATGTTGGACCCTTTCTCATATGGAGCCTGGGATTTTATTTAAATGTCTGCAAATCACATTAAGGTGTGAAAAGGAGCAGAGGGCTACAGAAGTGTTACGTCACCCTGAGGTGCGGGACGGCGGTCCGAAAATGGGGCGGGGGGGGTCACACATCAGTGGGAAATACTGGGGATAACCTGTGAGTCGTGACTTTGGGGAGGGGCGGAGTTACAGGGAGAGTGGGTGTAGTGTGGGGGGTGCTAAGGAGTTGATGGGCACAGAGGGGGGTGGGGTCCACCAATGTCACCACCAAAAGTTAATGTCCACCGTCCCAAAGATGACACTTACTGGGGTGGGGACACACAGGGGTGAGACTTCGGCCCCCCATTTCCATCTCGGCAGCATGTGAGTGAATGAGCTGCTCTCCAAGACCCTGTCTGTCCACCTCCAGCTTGTCCTCGTCTTCTCTTTCCAGGGCGGTCCAAGCTTCCTTCATGCCAGCACATGCTGCAGGACATCAAGGCGGCCCGAGAGAGGATGGCACACAGGTAACGCATCATGCCAATGTCCCGCCGGCTGCTCTGCCGGCCTTCAACTGACCACCTGTCCTCCCCCTCTGCAGGTATGTGGCCTCCCAGCGTCACACAGTCCAGGTTGACTACATCACCTACATGGATGAACTGGCTGTGCAGATCGGGGTGCGTCCCAGCATTGGTGGGCTACTGTTCCGGGACCCAAAGCTGGCGATGGCTGTGTTTCTGGGTCCCTGCACACCGTACCAGTACCGGCTGCGTGGGCCAGGAAAGTGGGCAGGGGCACGCGACACCATTCTAACCCAGTGGAAGCGGGTCATCAAACCGCTGAGAAATCGAGAGCCCCCAAAGGAAGAGCGCCCCTCGGCCTGCTCCCTGCTGCTCAGGCTGTCCGTGGTGGCTGCGCTCTGCGCTGTTGTCACCTACTGGGTCTGCAGTGAGTGCCCATCTCCACTGCAGAGGCCGATGCAGCTACTGTGGGGCTGAGCCATCGGGTCCGGAGGTGACGTCCTGTCATTGGCTGAGGCCTCGGTTATCGTGCTCTGTAAAGTGAAGGGTTATATAAACTACGGCTCCTCAATGTCTCCTGGAATTCCTTCTTGCAGTCGGCTGATAACCTTAATGGTTGATGTGGTCAGTGGGGTTAGGTTTCAAAGAAAAGTTGTGTTTAAGGCCGCCAGCGGCGGGGCACAAGGACTGGGCTGGCAGGGTGTGCCTTTCTGCCCAGGCGGATCACCCCCTGAACCTCAGGCCTTTGTAGATTTTACCACTAGGGGGCAGGGTGTGACACGGGCTTTGTGCTGTCGATGGCTGTGCAGACTCACGACATCCACATGGCCAGCTAGCCTGATACACTATATAGCGCCTTTCACATCCCTCTCTCCATCTGTCTGTCATGTACAGGGTGGCCCACCGAGACGACTCTCGTCTCATCTGTCACCACATAGGTGGCTTAGTTGTGTCACCTGCCTGGTTTTCTTGCTGTCTGACCCCTGGAGACCACTTCTGTAAGTGTGATGCAGTCGTCTCAGTGGAGGTGCCACTTTTTCGTGTTTCTCTTTATATGGCGCCTTTCCTATCTCTAGAAACTGCTCAAAAAAATGAAAGGCACCCTTCTGAATCCGAGTTTAGTGTCAACTCAATGAGACTGGTGGGCCGTTGATCTGCTCAGTGAAGTAGCAGGGGGGCTCATCAGTTCAGCTGCTTTGGTGCACTGGGGCAACAATGAGAATACCCTCAAACAGGAATGAATGGGTTAACAGGTGGTGGGCGGCCACTCACATTTTACTCACCTCATCTGTTGTGTCCCTCGTTTTGTGTGTGACTCTGGTCAGTGTCACTACAGGCCATACCTGGACCACAGAGTGCTGGCACAGGTAGTCTAACTTCTCCAGGATGGCACATCAATACCACATGCCATTGCTGTGTGTCTCCCAGCACAGTCTCAAGGGCAGCATGGAGGAGATTCCAGGAGACAGACAGGCGGTTCCTCGAGGAGAGCTGGACAGGGCACCTCATAGAAGGTCTTTAACCCACCAGCAGGGTATCTGCTCCTTTGGGTAACGAGGAACAGGATGAGCACTGGCAGAGCCTACAAAATGACCTCCAGCAGGCCACTGGTGTGAATGTCGCTGAGCAAACAATCAGAAACAGACTTCATGAGGGGGTCCCGAGGGCCCGACTGTGTCCTCTAGTGGGCACCGTGGAGCTCAATTGGCATTTGCCATAGAATACCAGAACTGGCAGGTCCACCATTAGCTCCCTGTGGTCTTCACAGATGAGAACAGGCTCACCCTGAGCACATGTGACAGACGTGAAAGGATCTGGAGAAGCCGTGGAGAACGTTATGCTGTCTGTTTAACATGACCGGGTTGATGGTGGGTCAGTGATGGCCAGTCTGGGGAGGCATATCCATGGAGGGACATACTGACCTCTACAGGCGAGACAACGGTGGGCACTTTGGCTGCCATTAGGTATTGGGATGAAATCCTTGGCCCCCTTGTCAGACCCTCTGCTGGTTCTTCCTGGTGCACATGAGACAATGCCAGCCTCATATGGCGAGAGGATTGATCCCATTGACTGCCCCCAAACCCCCCCACACCCCACCACTTGACCCCTCTCGGTGGGACGTTATGTTTGGGTCCATCTGACGCCTCAGACTGTCCAGGAGCTCAGTGATGTCCTGGTCCAGATCTGGGAGGAGATGCCCCAGGACACCATCTGTCATCTCATTAGGACGTTGTCAGGCTTTGGGGGGGCATACAAACTACTGAGGACCATTTGGAGTCGCTGCAATGACATTTCACCAAATGGACTCACTGCCTGCCTGCTGCCTCATTTTGTTCCCTTTGATTTTCGGGAGTCGGTTGATCTTTTCATTTCCATTCTTTCGTTCCTCACACATCACCATCTCACTTCAGATCAGCATGCATGGCCAGTAGGATGTTTTTCTCATTCAGATCTGATGTGTTTTCAAACTGATCCTTTTTATTTTTTGAGCAGTTTATTTATTGTACAGCGCCTTTCACACATCTGTCTATTTTATAGCGCCTTTCACGCCTATCAGCCTATCCATTATGTAGAATATTTCCCATCTGCCTGTCTGTCTGTGTAATGTGGGATGTTATCCTGGACCTCAAAGTAAAACAATCCTTAAAAATGTCATTAATCCATATTCATATAGAAAGAGGGGATTCATCTCGTGTTTCTGATATCTCAGGGTCTCGGCCCACCAAGCTACTCACGTTGGACAGAAGCCTCGGCTCCAGTAGTTCTGCTCCATCATTTTTCAGATTGATTAGCAAATACATGGAAGAAATGTAACGAGACTGCATGCAACACTGATGAGCTCTCAACCTCTGCATGGCGCCTTTTATATCACCCGTCTATTTTATAGCCCCTTTCACACAGTGGTCTCTATTATATAGCGCCTTTCACATCACATGTCCGTATTCACACATGTCTATCATCACCTATCCTAGTGACGGAGAGTGGCTGTCTGTGGCCTGTTGATTAGCAAATGTAAGGATGAATTTTACGGGACTCTGTACGCGTGACATTAATGACTCTATGAACCTATTACAGTATATAGCGCCTTTCCTATCAATCGCTACTCATAGTGTTGATTAGCACACGAATGTCGCTGTGCTCTGTGCATGTGACACGACATTAATGGCCGGTTCTGTAGATGAAGCACACTGGAGGTTCCATGCACCTCAGCTAAAGACGTTCAGACTCCACGCTTCCCAACTCCACGCGTGTCCAAAGCGTCTTCTTTATTTCCGTAAGTGGTGACGTCACAGCACAGACGGACTTCAGCCTTTACTTTCTCTTGAAGATCTTCAGGGCGTCAGAAGCTGAACTCCACTAAGCTGAATGTTGGATTAAACAGAGCGGGAGATTCTGGAAGGTGATGTTCTGACTTACAGGGGGCTCTGATTGCCTTCATTGAGTTCACTGGTAGCCCACCCAACTTCAGAGCCAGGACCTTGTAGAAGAGGTCTGCACCCCGACGAGACTCGCGGGCCCCTGTGCCCTTTGACTGATTTTCAGCTAGAGTCCCGTACACTCGTTGTATATATATATATATATATATATATATATATATATATATATAATTCATAAACTGTAATTCCTTTATCTAAGCCGTTAGGACGCGTGCATTTAGTGTCCCGCGCGTACCCCTCTACAGATCGCCGAACCCGTTAACGGCCTTACACCCACAGCGGTGAAAAGAACATGAAAAGACTGCAGAACTTCAATGCTGACCTCGGGCAGTCGATGGCGATGACAGCCAAGTTCCTGCGACAAATGTGCTAACATAAGTGACATTCGTGCCAAACCTGTCAAAAAGTGAGAGCGCTGGATAAACGCGCGGATTTAGGACCCGATGTCCGATGTCAGTGGTCGACACGGCAGAAGTTTAAAGAGGGTCTGCCCATCCGAGGACTGTCTCGCGACACGCAGGCTGTGCTGTCACCACTGATGTTTGGTCCGAAACCTTGACACCTCTTTCCGATTTGCTACCATTGATAACAATTCTTTACATTTGTACTGCGCGTTTCACCTCCCTGTAAAAAAATCTAATCTTACATTTACGGTAAAATGGTTGCCAGAATTTGACCGTAAATGAAGGTGCCAATATTTGTAGATCTGCGGTGTAACTTTATAGTACGTAAAGGGCTGGTTTTTTTTTTTTGTTTTTTGTTTTTTTCTTTACAACACATTCCAATAGAAGTGAACGTTGAACCCCAACCTGAAGTCCTTGCCTTGTAATAAATACGCCATTCGTTAAACACTAGAAGATATTGCGAGGCTCGCAGTCTGCATTAGTAAACGAACGACAGCCAGCAGTAAACGTGTTGTATCATTTAATTACAGTTTACACTTTAAAAGAATTCAACGTTTAAGGCACATCGTCTGCACGGCGGAGAAGTCGGGTTTGCTGTGCTGGTGTTTGGTGTGCTACGGGTGGGCCCGCTTACCGAATACAACCCACCAGAAATCGGCTTCCACCTCCTCAAGAATCGCCATATGGGGGAAGGGGCGTGTCCTTATGCAAATGTGGGCGTTACTGACGCGTTCGTTCGCCTGCGCTGTCAAATGACCGGCGCTTTTCAGTGTAATTGTAACGTGTCAGTAAACGGTCTGTGGCGTATTTAGAAGGTAGTAAAATAGCGACTTTACAGAACTTGGCTGTAAAAAACATTAAAACGTATGTATGGTTTAAGATATGCAGGGAATATCCAGTAGAACACAAGGTCACCTGCCATTTTTCAGAAAAGGTATTTTGCTTTCGCCGTTTTCACCGTTAAATTTAATGACGTTTTTTTACGGTGGCTTTTTGTGACCTCGTTTGAAGCCAGCACGATTATAACGGGTGACGGGGGACTAAATGAGCAACGCCTGGACTGAGGGGTCCCCTGGCCCTCGTCTCACACCCCCTCAGGGCTACTTTCACATTTTTCCTCCCACGCGTCACACGATCCTCCATTTCTATTAAACGTCCCCTCAGTTCTGTCCCAGTCCTCCTCTCGTGGCTTTGCTGACCAGCTTGTTACTTAGTGGATTTTGGGGTCCCTCTCTCTAGTAGAGGGTGGCACCTCCTTTGGCCTTCATGAAACCCCCTGGCCCACTGCTTCTCCAGGATGCCAGCTGTGTTGTTCACTGAGGTGCCATTGCTGAAGTTCATTCTTGTAAATTAGATGCCTGCGCCGTCTTGGTGCCCACCGCCCTGGTAGGATTCAGAGCTGTGGAAGCCATGAAAACTCGGCGCCATGTGTGTCATGTGTGCCCTGGCCCAGGTTGTCTCATCACGCTGGACATGTCCACCTCAGTATGGACAGACTGGAGGCATGAAGGAGTGACCTTGGTCATCAGTGGCATTCACTTATGCCATGCCATTCAGACTGTGGGCATCAAAGGAGCCTTGTGTGGGCCACCTCATCATGGGCACCATCAGCACAGCTCTGTGGACTCAGGCTGCTCGCTCGCTAGTCAGAACGATGCCAGGGCATCCAGTAAGCCACCTGCTCATCTCCTCAGCAGTGCCCTTTGACGCTGATGCCATCGGGGGTGTCTGTAGGATTTGCCGGAGTTAGGGTCTCAGGGTGTGCTCACGCTGGCAACCCCCCAAAGTCTCGGTCGTTTGACTAGCGTGATCTCTCCATGCCAGGCCGACTGTACTGTGCCCGGGCATGGTTCAGGAGCATTCAGGAACAGTGTGATGGCAGATGTGACGTCAATGATGTGACAAGTCAGACGGTGAGATTGTCATTCCATTCCACACCATTTGAGTTAACGACGGCTTTTGGTTGTCACCTTACAGACGAACGTGACTTGCAGTTGGCAAGAATGCTGCAGATTTCTCCCTTAACATCTGCCGGTACAGCAAAACGCTGCACTGCCCACGCCACCAGTCTGTAAGATGGCAGCGCGTCACCCGAGACTCACAACTCTGAAAAGCAAACTGAAAATCAGGCAAATCCCGTGTGCTGCCACGGAGCCTTCAGGTCTCGTTTGGCTTTACACGACGTCACGCGGTCATGACAAGAGCGCGCCAGGGCACAGTGCCAGTGGGGGGGCAATCGCCCTTGGGCACAGCATGGATCAAGCGGGCCAAGTGGGAGTCCACCCTAAGCCACGCCGTGACACATGGATGTCATTTGAAGGGCAGTGGGCTGTCAAGAAGATGGGGGGCTTGCTGCTATTTAGACTGAAAGATTGGGGGGCACCAGCGATCAGGGGTTACACCCCGAAGCCCCCTGACACCACTGTTGTCACCCATTTAGTCTGCTGAGTGGTGCATTCTGGGATGCCAGTCGGCTGTTCATCACTAATATCTTTTGATTTCAATGACGTTTATCAGCTAAGACTTTGGCAGGCTGGTAGCCCCCCGGCCAGCTGAGAATTGTGGCTTTCTGTTTAAACAGCGTCACCCTGGGACCCCAGCATGACCAAACATGGCCCCTCTCTTTGGACCCCCTCCAGTTCCTCCATTCGTTCTTTGCTCTTCACACCATTCCCAGTAAACCCTTGAAATGTCTGTGCACAAAGGGCCCATGACAAAGTGGCACAAGCGTCATGCCACCTTGAGAGCCACTAAGGTGCCCGTTCTGTCACTCTAGTCAACCCAAAGGATTGTGTTTTGTCGAGAAGGTGCGATGGCGATGACCCTGATGAACGTGATTGCCCATCAATGAGCCTAAGATGCTGGGTGGCCAGGTTCTCCGTGCCCCTCGCTGCACTTTTGCCCGTTTTACGTTTGTTTCATCCGCAGACCCGAGGACAGTCCTCAGATCCCAAGCACATGCAGCCACAACCAGGATGGAGGGCGGAGAACACCAACACTATGGCCTGCGTGGTCGGCTGAAGCCCTTGACTTTGCCATCAGAATGGCATGAAGTGAAATGTTGACGGGTCTGGTTGATTCCTGTGCCCACTGCTTAAGGATGTCAATGACGTCGTGACGCATGGCACAGTTCACAGGGGTCAAAGATTATTGGTGCGAGCGTCATCGTTTGTGTGTGACGCCCCTGCCCGAGCCTTTATGAAGAACACAAAGCTGCAAAGTGGGCACTCAGGCTGTGACAAATGCTGTCAGGTGGGCAAGTGGAAAAATAAAATGACAAAGCCCGGAAAGAAACGCACAGTTAAGAAGAGATGTGGACTTCAGAGCTCCCCCTGAACGAAACACAGAGTGGGTCGGGGTGGCACACTCGTCACTAGGGCTGAGGGTACAGCAGAGCAGACGCTGTTGGGTCCTCACGTGCCCGCTGAGCTCTGTCGGGGTCCGCTATTTTAGGCGCCGGCCCTCCTGTGCTTAGAAAGAGCCTCCCGCTTGTATCTCTGGGCTCCTCAACTGAAATGCCAGATTGTGCCCAGGAGGTGCCCGTTTCTTTTGTTACTCATTTCGGCTAGTTGTATGGCAGCGTACAATGTGCACCAACTGGCACACCTGACGGGTCCTCTGGGTGACATGCCCGCATTACCTTCTGAAACTTATTGGGCTCAAATGAGACGACTGTTACAACGCGCTGTGAAAAGGTCGTCGGAAAGGGCAACCTCGCCAGCAGCACGTCTCAAGTCAGCAGCCCGTGGACGGACCACCGAACCGCCATTTCAGTCGCAGCACGCGCTCCACAGCTAAAGGAGAGAACTGACTACAAGGAGGGACCGCAGCGGCTGCCAGGTGGTGTGGGCTGTTTGTGCCCTTCTCTAGTCCTGAAGGTGGCACAATCATAAGGGGAAAGAAGCTCCTGGCTCAGAGGGGCAAATAAAGTGCAAGAGGGGAAGCCCACCATAGTTAAAGTCATGGCGGCAAATACGTGAGGAAGAAGGGAAGAGGATGCCAGACCCGAAGGAGAAGTCAGGAGGATCACGTCAGTAAGAATCGTCTTCGTACTCTTCAGGGTGCAGTGACGTTAAATGACGTGCCAGGCCAGCAGAAGGGACAGTGCCGGACTGCGAGTCTCAGGGCGCCATAGCAGACTGCAGGTGATCAGGCTGACCGGTGGGTGTCCGAGGGTCTCCTTCTGGGTGTATCAGTGGTGCATTTTGGAGGGGCTGCAGTGAGGGGGGCATCTTGTCTGTTTTGCTCATTTTCTTATTTCATGCATGATAACAAACGTCGCTTCTCTGCTTCTGGTGGCCTACTAGGGACGTAGTGCTGGTCATTTCTTTAGCCATTATATTTTTCTTTTTCTCTCTTTTTGTGCCTGCTCTAGGATGGCAGTGTGTATTATCATGCCAGCTCGGGGAGTGGCACAAGACCCTGGTGCTGTTTCAGAGACATCAGATTATTACAAGGCATGGGAATGCATGGCAGCCAAACTCCCTCACCTGTTTGGTTTCTCTTTTTGGTACTCTAAGGTGGCACTTGGTGGCACTGCCCACCTGTTCTGCCTTCCTTAGGAGAAGTCATCTCTGATGGAGGATCAATAGAGGGGTTCCTTCATCGGATTGGCTGGCTGACTCAGCTGTGGATTGGCCAATTGGAGGAGACAGCTTGATGGCCGCCGTCTCCAGGACTCTCTGAACAATGCCAGATCCTATTATGGGATGTCATCTCTCTGTCCTTGTCATATTTCTATTGTACTGAGGATGGCTTGTCTTCTGTTCTGTGTATTGTGTTGCCCAGGGGTCTCTCTGCCTTTCCCGAGGTTTCTTCCATCTTTGTTTTCCTTGTCTTCTTACAGAGTCCACTGCGGCCCTCCTTGTGTGACTTTGTGTTGTGCTGTACGTCCAGTGAGTAGACAGGAAGTGGTGTGACGTCACACGCCTCGAGTCTTTCAAAGCAGACACCAGACACACTGCAGGGCACCTCATAAAAGGCGAGTGCCCAACGCCCGTCCTCCCAAATTCATCCATCCATCCATCCATTTTCCAACCCGCTGAATCCGAACACAGGGTCACGGGGGTCAGAAGAATAACAATCTCTCTTTATCCGCCCAAGACGTTGCTTTGCAGAGCTCAAGGGAGAGGGAAAGAGAAGACCCCCGCGGTTTTCTGAGGCCGCCCTTCCTCCTCCTCCTCCTCCTCCTCCTCTTCCTCCACACAGACCCACCAAGGTTTGAAGAAATCCTTCAGTCAGCAGCGGCGGGACGGCACAGAGCCCATTGGTGGGACTGACCTGCTTGTACTGCTTTACCCAAAATCCAGCGTGGGCTTTGAGCCGAACCTCCTTCTCTTTGGACAGACCCACCGTGCCATCTGCATCTCACCAGGTGAACAGTTATTGGTGGGTCGTCACTGCAGGGTCCGGTCCGCGGCCTGCCCTCCTGTGCCCTGACGACTGAGCGGCCATCGGGATTCAATTGTCAAGGGTGGCAGCAAAAGGAAACGCAGCGCTTGGCGAGTGACTTGGATTGGAAATATTAACGGCTGACACAGACGTCGCTTGGTTATTCGTAGACGACGCCTAACTTGGGTTAATGAAAGACTGAATGTGCTGCTGGCACAGGCCCACTCTCCCTGCTCACTTCGCTCGCCAACCCCCGGGCGGGCACTACCCGCTAGCCACTCCACGGCTCTATTTTCATGGGAATTGCTACACATGGATAATAGAGCCAAGTGCTTTACATTACAGCGAGTGATTCACCTTATTACAAAAATAGCAGAACGTAATAAACTGAAAGAAAATGATGTTCATGTTACGTTCGAGTATTCGGTGCGTTATACGCTTTCGTTCTGTTTGGCTTTGAATTTTACACACAAATACTTTCTAAACTGTAAAACAACTCTGAAAGGCGCTATATCAGCGCCGACCCAACAGACCGACACCGAAGGCACGCGTAAAATAAAACACGACACTAATTTCGTTTCTTCTCCGTGTCCCACAGGCACTTAGCACACGAAATAAACACAAACAAAATACTCTTCATCCACTCCTCCCAGGCAGCTTTGGCTTTGTTGTTGTCCTCGTCCTCATCATCATCATCGACCCCCAACTCTGGCACCCTTAGCAGTGGCTCCTTTTATTAAGCGATCCAGGTGGGAATTGGCCGAATTAGGCTGCACTTCCAGCCCACACAGGCTCGTCAAGCCAGGCAGCTCCTCCGGGTGGTGGCCCTGAAGTCCCACGCCTGTGCCCCCGATGTAACCCAGGAGGGCTGCCACCACACATTCCGGGGGACGTAGTGTGCATCCCATGGCTGCTCTCCCGGTCCTAGTGTCAAAGGGAGTCCCGGCTGTCCGCCACACAACATCTGGAATCAACTCTTCGTCTATCACGTTGAATTTAGATTCCTTGTTTGGACTTTGATCGTGACAACACAACGTATACCTGCCCGTGCGTGAATTTCGTTTTTTTTCTCTCTAATAAATAAACCGACTTTTTCGAATGTTTGTCTCTGTGATTTGTTAATTGTCTTTGCCAAAGTTATTCTAACAGGAAACTGTAAACGTTTTAATACGAATGGCGTATCGAGATCTCCTGTGGTGTCTCATGTTCGATGGACTGCATGACCTTTCTTGTCGCCTGTTAATTTTACAGGTCAGAGTTGTTTGACTCATTTTCAGTACAACTAATCCTGTCCCACTGCACAGCCCATCACTCAGACATCAATTACGCACTAACATTACGATACGTCCTTCTTCCTATAGTAATTCGTGCGGTGGGAGACCAGGCGGTGTTAACGGTTGTAGATATTCTTCATGATATTGTAAGTTGATGTTTTCATCTTCCTCACCATCATCACCAACTGTTTCAGCAGAGCCTATTGATACACATTTAATCAATTTGCCATGTAACCGATCAACAATTTTCACATTAATTCGTTTGACTTCATCGTTTCTCGGTGCATTTCTTCTGATGATAACCCTTCAGGGTGAAAGTCTTCACTAAGATTTGGACAGAATACGTCTTCTTTATTTGGGAACTTAAAAATTAATAAGAGCTGAGAGTGCAGGAACTGAGATGACAAAAGCAGTCCCACCAATGAGAGGAGAGAGGGCGTGGTCTGAGAGGAGGGTGGGGCTTGAAACATCTCTTGGCGCGAGTCTCGTCAGATTCTATTCATTTAGTGCATGTGTTTGCACGCAGTTCTACAGTAGACAAGCTCATTCACTTTTTTCCTTCTGCTTGTTTTAGATGCCCTGAAACTGCGAAAGGAGGAGGACAAAGAGCCCGAGTATGAACGGGCAGAGGCTGTCAAATAATGGCTGCCTATGCACCAGATCGCTTGGGCGGGACTGGTCGTAAAATAAAAGTGATAACTAATCTGTGTGATCTTGTGCAAAGATGTGCCATTTCAATACGAATGTTGTTGAGAAACTACAGATTTGTGTGCTGTGTTTGTTTGGACAATATGCAGTAATAAATAATAAAACTGGCTTACTAAAGTTATAGAACTTCTACACAAGGTTGAAAAATGGGAGAAGCAGTGCTGAAGTTCTGCTTAGGATTTCAACTTTAAATCAGAGTACAAACTTAATGATTCAGTGGTGTTAATGCTGACACTGTAACGTTGACTCAAGCATTAATTCACTGACTGCTTGCTCTCTGGCATTAGTGCAATCAAAGGCTTACAGACCAGGTCTTGATAATCCTTCACCAAGGCCGCTTTCTTCAAATGGTTGGTCACGTTTTTACAAATATTAACCAAATTCAGCCTATTGATTGTCGCTGAAGCCCTGGTTGCAATGGTGAGGAAGTATACCGGGAAAACGCACCTTGAGTGTTGGTCTCTCTGTCGTAGACAGCGTCTACTGGCAACAGCTACGCAGATCCAGCGCGACACGGGAGCTCGCCGGCGGACGCTAAGTGATGACGTCGCAGGCCCCTATCAAGCCCCGCCTTCAAAGACGGCTTCACCCTCGGCTCGTCGGCGTCTGACGTCACACGCAGCGCCTTGGCGGCGTTCCGGCTGAGACGGTGCGATAGGCCGTGGCGGAGCCGAGCTTGGAAGCCAAACGGAACCGAGACGAGGCAGGCCGAAGAGACGAGAAGAGGACTGGCGGAGAGAGGTAAAGAAGGCTCGGCGGAGGGAGCGAGAGTGCAGGGGTTTCATCCGAACTCACGGAGGGCCTGCGGTCGTTGCTGTTTTGGAAGGCCCTTTGTCCTCCGCCGTGCTTGCGGCACATCCTTCACCAAGAGCTGCGGCTTCGGAACCCCATGGAGCGTCAGGGTGGGATGCATTAGATATGCGCTATCCATAACTAGGAGATGCGCGCGGGTAGGCTGAGGGAGTGTCAGATGGCCCTACACGGGCCTGAAGACACGGGGCCGGTACCGCGTGTCTGAACCGTGTGGCGCGGTGGGAAAGTCCGCCTCGGTTTTGGGAAGCAGTCTGCGGAATGCCCGCAATGTCCCGGCCCGGTGCCGCAGAGCACTCGAGCGGAAAGTCGGCCCCGCAGCGGTCAGTGCAGAGATGTTCCCACACACGCCGGAGCTGACCAGCGTTCGGAGACCGGGGAGGAGGGGGTGGTCGGGTAGCGCAAGTCGAGTGCAGCCTCCGCGCAGTCCACTGCGATTTTTCTTCCTCCTCTTGGAATGGCGCTTCATTCACATTGTTTGTTTTTTTTTTTCTTTTTTGTTTGTTTTCTCGTGGCGCATGTGATAATGTCAGGCAGCTCTTCTGGAGCCCGTTAGTCCACTGAGGTCCTTCCTCATCCAACACACCCACTCGCCGCGTTCCCGTCCTCCGATTCAAAAGACCCGACGGAAAGGTCATCAGCATCTGGACTTGCTGTGCAGCCATAGTCAGCGCGACCAGCAATGCCCATCTTAGCCGTCTGACAAATCAAAAGTGCCAGGGCTTCGTGGGTTGCAGTGACTCCAGGTGTGTGCATTCGCGGCACGAGAGCTCTCTCAGGGGGGATTTCAAGATTCCATGAGTTGCTGCCTCCAGATCTGTGAGGTGCCCTTTGGGATGCAGGCTTCTTGGGCCCCAAAGCCATGTCGTGGTCGCCAGTCTCCCTCCAAGTCTTTCCCGTTAGGCCTGTCCATGGAGCTTTATCAATCACACCATTTCACTCGTGGCCAGTGCCCTGATTCTTTTCTTTTTTTTTTTTTTGTTGTTGTTATTTATTTTAGATCCACAAAACAAACTGATGCCGATTCTGCTTTGCTATCGTGGTATAGGAGGAACTGCTGCTCTTTCCATAGGTAGAGGAAAACCAAGCGAAATGACACCTTTTATTGGCTAACTTAACCCAAACCCCTAACCCCAACTTAGCCAATAAAAGGTGTCATTTCGCTTGGCTTTTCTCTACAGTCATAATGGCTAACATGGTACAACACCCTAGTACTACTTTCCATAGGTAAAAAGGGTGAACTTTATTCCCTTTGCCTTCATTTTTAAATTATTTGCAGAGTAATTTTCCCCTTTTTTGACTCGTATTTTAAAGCTAATAGATGTTCACACTTTCTTTAAAGCAAGTTTTTTTTTTTCTTTTTCAGGATAAAAGTTCAAACTTGCTGGTAAAGCTTAAATGCAGACTGAGAGAGACAAACTATGATTGTGTTAATAAAATCATGTTTCCCATAGTATTTCTATTCTTATTTACTTATTTGTGTGACCCCTTTATCCAAAGTGCATTTCAACATTTATGATCCAATTGGCTCCATGTCTTTAGTTTTTCCACGTGGAGCACAAGCAGGTGAAGTGACTTGCTCAGCGTCATACAGTGGCAGTAGTCCGGTTTGAATCCACAACTTTCTGTCCTGAAGGTCAAAGCCTTAACCACGATGCCACACTACCTGCCTCTACTCTTGTGTCACTTTGTCATCTTTACTAACTTCTAAAATATTGTAATATTTCAGAAAACATGAGTGCAGCAGTTTGTTCTGTTCTGCTATTTGTGTAGTGTGTGTGTGTGTGTGTGTGTGCGTAATCACTGGTATGAACGAAATTGAACGCAGTCTTTTTATGGTTCCCCAAAGTTGCTAAAACCTTTGCCTCAGATAATGAGTGCTGGGGTTCACTCCAGTTCAAGTGGTGGCGCAGAGAGGCTGGTAGCTTAGGGCAACATCTGGAGCAGGCAGACTGCACAGGGTCCTCTTTGGGTTAAACCCAGAGAGATGCCTCATTTCTGAATCCAATCACTTTTCAAATCTCTAATTGTACAAAACAATAAAACAAATACAACTTACAAGAAACTAGCCAATTGTGAATTCTCTGGTAGGTAGTTTGTTCAAATTAAGGCCAATTTGCATACATGAGGAAGTCGAGCTGTTTTACGTACTTTATCTCAATTGGTTGCCCACAAGATTACCTGAGTGTTATGATACGGGGGTCTTGGCGTGAGACCCCCAAAGGCTGCTGCTCAAGCAGGCTGGAATCTTCACTGGTCTGCCCAGCTAGGCCCCAGATACTACCTGCAGTGCCACAAATGGGGGGCTGGCAAAACAGTTCCAGCTAAAGGCCACAAGAGGCGTGTTGGCCATCAACTCTTTGCTTGTAGTAAAAAAGGCAAATGAAAAATCCTTTTAAATACGGGATTATTTGTGCTACGCACTGGTTTGTTGTTTGATATTCTAATTGAAAGCTTTGTGTTTCCTATCTTTTAATTTCTTTTTATGCTGCGGCAGATTAATTTGCAGGCCCTGTCTGGTGTGGTGTTGCTGTTTTTTGTGCTCTGTCATGTGGTGGTCTTTCTCTGCAGCCTTATTTGCAGTAAGCGTTGTTAGTTTGTGGGCACACTTCCACTGCCTCATCATTTCACTCTCTTAAACTGTCACCCGTTTGCAGTTGTGTTTGTGTCATTGTCATAGTTTATGTTTGAATCCTCCCTCCTAGCATCACCACTGGCCCGCTCAAGTTTAATAAAGGAGTAATGGAATCACCGCTGCGCCCTGTGATTGTGAAGCAGGTTTACAGTAAAGCCGGCTATTGTCAGGCGCTTGAAGGGCAGTTCAGCACAATCCTGCTGATTTCACTTTCTTGTCAAACGTGGCATAGTGTGGGTAAGCGGTGACTGCAGTGTTGAAGGGGAGCTTATTCTGCTTTCCTGTCGGATTGTTTCTCCCACCAGAAGCCAACCAGCAGCACGGACTGTCACGGTCACCCTAGGACCCTCCCGTATTTCCCTTTATACTCTGTCACGTACACCTTAACAGAGCGCCTCAAATCTCATTCTCTTGCCACACTGTAGTCAATGGAGGCTCTGATTGGGGGTCTCGAGAGACTCCGTGTCTGGGCTTGTGAGCGTCCTGATTAAAATCCAAGAGCCTTTAATGACCTCTTGGGCACAGCCATCAGCAGTGTGTCTGTCTGGGGGGGGAGTGTCGACCTCGGCGGTGACATCCGTGTCTCTGGTGGCTCTTCCTATGAAGTCAGTAGACAGATTGGGAGAGCATGGGTGGTCATGAGGTCCCTGGAGAAGGGTGTGTGGCGCTCCTGATATCTGCGAAAGGACAAAGGTCCAAGTCGTCAGAGTCCTGGTGCTCCCTGTTTGTGAGACACGGACGCTACCCAGTGACCTGAGACGACGACTGGACTCCTTCGTGTGTGTCTCTTTGGAGAGGCCTTGGGTGCCGCTGGTTTGGTCCCGAATGAGGCACATGACCTCATTTTCTGGAGGGTGGGACTGGACGGTGTATCGGCCTGGGGTCTTTCCAACCAGGATCCCGAGCTGTTTCGTTACGTGGTGAGTGTGGCAGCGTGCTGTACCAGTGCATGCTCCCCGACTGTCGCTCTTCCTTTTACGTCTGTAACCCCAGGCAGGAGAGCCCATTACACTTTTATTAAGTATTGCCTGAATAGATTGTGTCATAAAGAAAAGCAAAATAATGTGTGAACACCATGCAGCCTGGCGCTGTTGGAAGTTGAATCTTTTCTTGTGGTGTCTGACGTGTTGGCAGTAAGTTTGAGGATTCTTGTCTTGACAAACCCCTGCTTGCGTCTCTGAGCATACAAAGCTAATCTGCGCACGCGGTGCTCATCCTGTCTCTCAAACCACTCGGCCTTCCTCCCCACCAGTTTAATTTCTTGTTTACTAAAAGTGTGTTCACGGCTGACCTGTTTGTGCCAGTCGCGTCAGGGGGCACAGAGAGGTGTGCCATCATCCAGACTTCATCAAACTAAAATCCTGTTTCCAAAGTCGGCTGCTGTAGCTCGACTGTTCATATTTTTGACTTGCTGTTAGGGTTTCTTGCAATACTGAAATTTCAAGCATTGCTAAAATACGAAGAAAAGCACTGAAGTTTAATGCCATTTTATATTCCAGATATCATTAAATGTCAATCATTGCCATCTTTTGTAAACCTTACTCGGTCATATTGGTGTAAAATGGTGTAAGCATTCAAGTCAAAAGAACGTTTGTTAATGTGGCCTCCTGTAAGCAGTTGCTTAGAACAGCAGACGACTAACACACTGAAAGGCTTGGAATAAAGGAAAGCGGCGCACGTTGCATCTTTGTGTAACTAAACGGACGTCAGTTTCATGTCGGCGCGCTCTTCGGTGAGGCCACAATGTGCTTTTGTTGTGCTGCCAGTGAGCCGTGATGAGCTAAACGCACGCTCTGAAGTCTGTCAGTCAATCGGTCAGTCCTGCCCGCTACATCGCTGGAGCACAGGGCACAAGGCAGGAACAAACCCCGGGCAGGGCGCCAGGCCACCGCATCGCTCTGAAGTGTAGCTGCAAAATATGAGCACATGGAGGACTCTATGCGGTTGAACACTGAAATGTTAGAGCGCTTGAAGTTATACAGTAAATGTGATGAATATATATTGTTGTAAATTGCATGTATTAAAGAATTTAAAGAAAGTAACGTGCAACAGCAGGATGCTTTGCATTGCCAGTTTAAACATCAAGGGAGTGAAGGAGCTCCAGGCTGTACCCCCCTGCCCATGCTGTTGGCCTGTGCGGCTTTGTAACGCCAGCCCGGTTGACAAGTCTGAAGTCGCAGTCATTTCATTTTACTTTACAGTTTGAAGGGTACTTGTGTACTAAATGGACGGCAGTCAAAGCTCCCCCTCGGAGCCCCAAGACTAGAATGGGTAGGGAGAAACCGTATGTAACCCCCCGTCTTCAGTTTGGTATCTGACCCCAATAAATTTGTGATGAATTTGTCAAAACACGTGTGTGCTGAAAGGAGGGCATGGCAAAGGAAAACAGAAGCACTGTTTGAGGATGAGGAGGAGGAGGAGGATGATGATTGTTGTTATCTTTGTCGTAGCCCAGTTTACGGTGTCTGACACAATGTGTGTTACAAGTCTCCAGTTCACACCGTGTGTGTTTAGGCGCGATTACTGCGGAGTTTCATTTTGCATTCAATGTCATGTAATACGTTTATTGTTTGCTTGTTTTAAACTTGTTTGTTTGTTGTATGCTGTTCTCTATTGTTTTCTTTTTTTTGTCTGATGTTCAGAGAATGCACAGTTTAGTGAAGACTGGTGACGTGAAGTGTTGAAAATGACAAAGGGAAGTAGTAGAGTGGGTAGAGAAGGCACCTTTCAAACAAGTTCTTCAGGAACACAGTGGAAACTTGTGAAGGGTCAGTTTGGAAGTTAGACTTCACACAGACACTTGGACACTAGGAGGACTTTAGGGACCTTCAAGTTAAGTGTGTTGGGCTAGATGGCCTCTTCTCATCTCAGTCTTACTAATGTTGGACGACGACGACGACAACCCTAAATCCACGGACGCTATTATGATGTCATACCTGACGTTGGGTGAATGAGCATCAGAAACAGTCGGCCTTATGAAAAGTGCTGACTGCGCTCGTCAGCGGAACCCACCGTTTATGGTGCTAGTGTCACAGTTGTATTCTGTTAGCAGGTTAAAGAATACCTGACAGTAGGCAAAGACTAAAAGTCCGCCGTGTGTGTCCCGTCTAGCATTTCTAATGCCCCTCTTACCATATTGGTGTGGAGCTTGGGCTGATGTTGCCCCTGAATGAGTACCACAGAACAAAACTGACCCACAGGTAAAAAAAAAAAATAGTTGCAGATCCTGCACTTTATGCATTAAAATTTTAACGTCAGAAAAAGGTTTTAACCTGTGGGTGGGGGGAGACTATCTTCGCAACATAACACAACAATTGGTTAATATTTCTGCAGTTTAGAAATCGGGTACCTGATGAAGTTCTTAGTACTGACTTGGGTGGCAGTCCTTGAAGTGTTTGGCTGATCTGATCTTCAAGTCTTCATACGGCCTGCATCTTAAAGTTGTGCCCTTCCATCCCCATTTGCCACAAAGCCAGAAGAATTCCAGACTCCACTCTGGATGCCCGCTTGAGGCAGTTAAGCAGCTAGTGAAGGCTGCAAAGCCACTGAAGGTGCCATATTACTGGGTGGCAGCTCTTGCCATGGCCTCCTGGAAGTGCATTCATAATGCCGGCTACCCAATCAATACCATGAGAAACTGAATTCATTTTAAAATGTTAGAATCGTTACTGATTAATATTTCAATACATTTGACAATGCTGCTCACGATTTTGAAGAGCAAATGACACTTTCTACTTCAATAAATCCTCAAGCAAGTGCCAAACATTACTGCGGCAAATGCATTTTCAGTCGCCAATTGACATAACAGGCTGTTTTCCATCCATCCATCATCCAACCCGCTATATCCTAACTACAGGGTTGGGGGGGGTCTGCTGGAGCCAACACAGGGCACAAGGCTAAAACCAAACCCCAGGCAGAGGGCACACGGACACCAAGCACACTCTAGGGACAGGCTGTTTTTGTTTTATTTCTTTATTTTGTAATGTGACCGGCTTCTTAACCAAGATGCTTTATTCTTTTTCTATACTGACGGTTTACCTTTTGAACATTACCAGCAAAGGTCCTGCTCATTTCTCCAACACTCCATTAGCCAACAGCTGCTTTCTGTCTCGTGCCCCTCAGGAAGTCACATTTTACAGGTTCTTTCAGAATTCAAGCTCTGCTGCTGCACGTATTTCTTTTTGTCTGTCAAGTGGCCTGCAGAGGTATTTGGCCACCAGGTGGAGCTAATACGCCTCTGGGCCTGTTGTCGTGTGCTCTGAGGTGTGGACGGCCACATGCGCTGCTTTGATCAAACAATCTGCTGGCATTGCTGAGCACAGACAGTGAGGACGCACTCGGCTTTTGAATGCCCATCGATGTGACTGGACACAAGTGGGAAATTGATCCACCTCTTCCGTTTCTCTGCATGCCCTCATGAGGGTGCTGCAAAAATAAGTGTTTTTTTTTTTATTTCTCCACAGCAGCTAGTTCTCAGGGTGAGGGCCTCAGGTACCAGACTCAATGACCGTCCAGCGCGATGTCCGAGAAGTCAGGCCAGAGCACCAAGGCAAAGGATGGAAAGACCAAGTATGCCACCCTCAGCCTGTTTAACACTTACAAGGGCAAGTCACTGGAGACGCAGAAAAGCGCAGGTGGGTATGCCTCTTGAGGGCTGGACCTCCCAGCAAGTGATGGCGGGCATAACTGTATCCTTTGCTTTTGTGTTTGTGTGACTCAGTGGCAGCTCGACATGGCCTACAGAGCCTTGGGAAGGTAGCAGTGAGCAGGCGCATGCCCCCGCCTGCCAACCTGCCCAGCCTGAAAGCCGAAAATAAGGGCAATGATCCCAATGTCAACATAGTTCCTAAAGATGGCAGTGGCTGGGCATCGCGCCAGGACCAGCCTGGAGAGGAACGGTAAGTTTTTCTGTATCGCCATAAAGCCAGACCTGAGTAGTTGGAAACATCACCCTCAGGCTTGACTGCTGGCGGTGTTGTCCTTGCAGTCCCCAGGAGACCACGACGCCGCCACCACCAAAGCCGGGACCCCCACCCCCTCAGGAGGTGAGCAGTGGAGCAGGGCGCTCCTGGGCCAGTAGCAGACAGGGCCCACAGATAGATGGTAGGCCAGTCATCCTTTTATCTTCTGTCTTTCTGTGCTCTGCTGAAGTGCTGTGGGCCGGGCTGTGAGCCGCTTGTGTCTGTTGTAGGTGCCGCCAGTCTGAACAGCCACTTCCATCAGGATTTCCCCAGTCTGCAGGCAGCCGGGGAGTCTGAAAAGCCTGGAGAAGAGAAAGAGGCAGAGGAGCCGTATGGGCCAGGCCCTAGTCTCCGGCCGCAGAGTACGTGTCATCAAGTTGTCTGGAAGGATGACCCATTGCTTTTTGTTTTCGACTGATCGCTGTTTCTCTGCAGATGTGGGCAGCTGGAGAGAAGGAGGTGGGCGAAATCTCAACATCACTTCGGGAACCTCCGAAATGGATGCCAGAGAAGCTGCAGCAGAGGAAGGAGGGCCAAGCAACTGCACCCCATCCCCAACCCCAGAGCCAGAGGTTCCCAAAGCTCCCAGCGAGCAGTGGGAGAAAAGGGACACTCGTGACAGGCCATCAGTTGGGCAGCCAAAGCTTAACGGGCAACAGCTAGCTGGTGGAGTGGCTCCTCTCCCGACTCAATTTAGAAATATGATGCCATCATATGTAAGTATATGTGTGTGTGTGCCTACATCTGAGGAGCCTGCAGGTGATGCGACTCGCTCGAGCATTGGCCTCCCTTTTATATGTTGCAGATGTTTCCCGCCTATCCCAGAATGCCGTATACCCCGGTGCAAGGTGCCACTTTACGGTATGCCCAGCCACAGGAGGCCAACAAGTGAGTGTTAAGTTGGGGTTGTGTGCCTTCCCTCGTAGGCATTTCCTGGTGGAAACTGCTGCATGTATGCTACTCTGTTTATGGGACCATGCTGGGTATTTGACGCCGGCCTGGAGGGCGGGACGGACTCCCCAAGTTTTCTGTGACCATTTATGTGATTGAGTGTCCTGCCTTGGTACTTAACTGTGTATGTTGCCTTTGCTTAAGGGGCCCCAGGGCTGCTGCACGTGTCCCTCAGGGCTGGCCTCAAGATGCTGTGGACAGGCCTTCCATTGTCAGTGCCACAGACCTGAAGGAGCTGGACAGTCTGGACACAGAGGCAGATGAGGGCTGGGCTGGTGAGTGCGTTTCCAGTGTTGCCGTAAAAAGCATGCGGCCTGAATGTCAAATGACCTCTAAACTTGTCGATGTCAGGGGCGCAGATGGAGGTGGATTACACAGAGAAGCTCAACTTCAGTGATGATGAGGAAAACCAGGCAAGCAAAGAGAAAGGCGACAGTTGGTGAGTGGGACAAATTGTTTGGCTGCCTTCTGCTTGTGCCCAGGGCCTCTGACTAATTCTCCTTTTGAACCTCAGGGAGTGGATGAGTAAAATAGACAAGATGCGATCCCGTAATGCTGAGAGCCACGAGGATCGATTGGAGGAAGAGGAATGGCCTAGCAGCAAGGGTACACCCCCTGCACCAGTTTCTCCAAACGCTAGAGGACCACTTGACGTACAGGTGAGGTGGGGTTTGCAGGCACCCACAACCAGTCCTGCTATAAGGCCTCACATTGACGTGTCTTATTGGCTCACAGGGAGCGCCTTCAGTACGCCACCTGTCTGCTGTGCCACCGCCAGGACGGACAAAACCACAGGCGGCGGCGGCTGCGGCTGCTGCTGCTACTACTGCTACTGCTGCTGCTGCTACTGATGAAGATTTGGAGGCATGGAGGCAGAAGCGCAAAAAGCAGACAGAGATGTCTGAAGCAGCAGAGCGTGCGCGGCGGAGGAGGGAAGAGGAGGAGCGTAGGATGGAGATGCAGCGTCTGGCTGCATGTGCAGAAAAGCTGAAGAGGCTGGATGAAAAGTTCAGACCTGCTCCAGCTGCCACACCTGTGGCTGAAAATGCGCCGTTGCCACCTCAGGAGGAGAATGTAGAGCCCATCCCAGCCTCTCCAGACCAGAGTGATTCACCAAGACAGGAGCCACAGTCACCAGTGTTAGAAGTGCCAGCACCACCAGCACCTGCACCACCCACAGAAGAAGCCGAGGACAAGTCTGAAGTGGAGGAGCAGCCAGAACCAGAATATAGCTGTGAGGGGGAGGACTCCAAGGATGGAGGTCCTGAGCCAGGTGAGGGTCAGGAGCAGGAGGGATTAGACAAGATAGTGTCAGTGTCGATGGACCTATAAGTGAACAGTCTCTTGTGTGTGGTGTTGTTAGCAGAGGAGGAGCCCCCTATGATTGCTCCAGTCCTGTCAGTGGAGAGTGAGGGAGGGGAGTGCAGTGTCCACTCGCGCCCCTCTGGGTACTCCAAGCAGTTTCAGAAGAGCCTGCCACCCCGCTTCCAGAGACAACAGGTAGGTGGTGGGCCTGTTGGGACTGGTCTGTTGGCCTCGTGCAGCAGTGCTCTGTCATGATTTCATTTTAGTTACAGGAGCAGATGAAGCAGCAGTGGCAGCAACAGCAGGCAATGGCTGGCCCTCCTCCCTCAGGTGGCCCAGTGACCACGGCACAGCATCGCTCTTTGTATCAGCCTATGGGCCCTCACCATCAGCACTTGGCCTCCATGGGGTTTGACCCACGCTGGTTGGTGATGCAGTCATATATGGAACCCTGCATGATGTCTGGCCGTGCCGCTATGGATATGTCCACTATGCACCCAGGTATGCATTGCCCATTGTGGGGTGGTTGAGCGCCATGACCCATCTGTTCTTGACCCCATGTGTCCTGTGTGTCTCTGTGCAGGGCGTTTGCCTCCAAAGCCAGTAGTAAGAAGGGAGCAGATGGAAAGCACTGAGGCATTTGAGCACGTTGGCAGATCAGCACGGGATCCTGCAGCAGCCGTGTGGGCAGCAGAGCCATATCCTCTGCCAGAGCCTACACCTGCGGGCACACCCCCCAAGGTGGCAGATGAACCGAGGTAATGTGTGATGTGCAGGGCTCATTGTTTACTGCTCGCGCCTACTGATGAGAAGCCAACGATGTGTCTATACCGTTACTTGGGTCTAACGCTCGTAGGCCTGTTTTCAGCAGCCCAAGTGAAGTAAAGCTAATGTCGAGTAGTTTGAAAATGTGTGTCAAGCTATAAATGTAATCTACTCCTTACTAAAACCAATTACAAAACCCGTTTACAATACTAACGTTACCTGGGTACTGCCAGCCTTTCTGGAAGGCTTCTTCAAGAGCAGACTACAGCCCTTTGGCAATCATGCCAGGCTTATTAGCCTGAGTGTCTCTTGTGATCGCGTGTGTTGTAACTCCTCGTTTTCGGCAACTGACCGACTTTCATGTGTTACACCAGGTTTTTGGTGTTACGTCAGAAGACCGTACATTATTGCAGTGTGTCACATTTTACTTCGTTCTGTGGAGTAATAACTCCAAACGGCGCTCCGCTTTCTTTCTGCTGTTGCCTCTCATACACACTCCCAGATTTGGGCTGCTGGATCGCGCACTGCCAATGTTGAATGCAGGACGATGAAAAGCGCGGAAGGGCTTCCATTTTACACAGTATAACACATTTAGTCATCATCTCGCCATCAAATGCTTTTTAAAAATGTGTCCACACTTGCATATTATTGAAAATGTGTAATATCAATACTTTTAATGTGAACTTGGATGTGTAAATGAAAAGGTCAGGATCAGAGGAGAGGCATCATCTATACTTTAGCATCGAGCAGCCCATCCCTACTGTGCACACTTCAGCTCCTTTTCCTCTTTCTTGCTGCAGGTTGGAGGAAGCTGCAGAACTGGAGCGGGGCCTTGTGGAAACTCCGACCAAGATAGATGTTTTCCTGGACACTCCCATCAGTAAGGACCCAGGTGTAGAAGTGCAGAACGAGAGTGAGCAAACGGACAAGCAGCTTGGCACTCCAGAGTGCCAGCCTGTGGAGGTGATGTGCAGCAGCACCACTGTCCAAACCCCTGACCCCTCTGAACTGACAGAAAAAGCTAAAGAAACTCTGCAGCCTCTGAGCAGGACTACCCCACCAACTGAGAATCTGCCCAAAGTTGAAAAGCCCCCTAAAGTGAAGTCGGAGACCCGCTGGGGCCCTAGGCCAAGCTCTAGTAGAAAGGAAGGAGCTAGCGAGAGGCCCATCCGCAGGTCAGGTCCCATAAAAAAGCCCATCCTGCGTGATATGAAGGAAGAACGAGAGCAGCGGAAGGAGAAGGAGGAGCGGTCAGAACGGACAGTGAGCAGGAAGGAGGTACCGGTCAAAACGGAGAGCAGTAAGCCTGCTGCCGACTCCAAAAGGGAGGAGACAATCGTCACCCCACCCATCAAGACGGTGCCCACGGTCCCCGATGACAAACCAGACACACGAGCAGAGAGTCCTCCAGCCGCTGAGAAGCTGCACCCTGAGACCAAGTCAGTCGGTAAGAAGGAGACGGCTCCGCCCCCAAGAAGCTACCGGCGAGACCGTGACAGAGACTGGGGTCCTGAGGCCAGCTACAGGGGCCGAGGTAGGGGTGAGTACTATTCACGGGGGCGGAGCTACAGAGGTACTTATGGGGGTAGGGGCCGAGGCCCAGGTGTGGGTCCACGGGGACGCAGTCGAAGTGAATACCCTTTCCGTGATGGTCGACTCCACCAAGACTTGGCACCGGCCCCTGCCCCTGCCCCTACTGGGACAAACAGGCACCGAGAGGAGAGCGAGACGCGCAGCGAGAGCTCTGACTTTGAAGTGCTGCCCAAAAGACGCCGGCAGCGTGGCTCAGGCACCGACTCTGAAAGTGAAGCGCGTGACACGGCTAGTGATACTGGTGTGTCTGATAGGGAGAGTAGCAAGCTGCGTGTGGGCAAACGTGATGACTGGCCTGCTAGGTCTTTCAGGGCTCAGCCCCTGTCATTCCGTCCCCCTCCTGCACTCAAGGAAGATGAGATACAGCCCAAAGCTGGCTTCCTGCCCAAAGGGGAGCCTTCTCGACGAGGAAGAGGAGGGACGTACAAGCGTGGGGCTCGTGAGCGAGGAGGGCCCCCTCGCAGCACTCCCCTGCGAAGACACTGGTTAGTCAAGCCTATGGACACTTTCAGGCCGGAGGATGCTGAGCCCAGACGACCCGAGCAAGGCCCAGCCTTCCACCCTGTGGCCGAGCGGCCCACCCCAAAGTTCCCTGAAGTACGGAGGGACAGGCCACGGAGACAGCGGCCAGCAAGGCCCCCTAGACAGGACAAACCCCCTCGCTTCCGCCGACTGAAGGAAAGGGAGGCCACCAGTGATGTGGGAGCAAGCAGCTCCCCGGCTGTGGAACAGAATGTGGGCAATGCCTTGGAAAATGTGGCGGCTGGCAGTAAATCACCGGACCTGTCCAACCAGAACTCATCTGACCAGGCCAACGAAGAGTGGGAAACTGCCTCTGAGAGTAGTGACTTCAACGAGCGGCGGGAGCGAGAGGAGAAGAAATTGACCACCGACACTGCTTGTATCGCCACGCCACAAGCTGCTGGTTCCAAGGGTGGTGCATCAGAAGGGGGTGTCAGCAGCAGACGTGAAGCTGCTGCAGCTAAGAGGAGTTTCTCCAGCCAGCGTCCTGGGACAGAGCGACCCAACCGAAGAGGCAACAGTGGCCCAAAACCAGGGCGCAGCTACACGGGTGGAAAAGGAGACCGCAGGAGAGCCGAGGGCGCCAAGGGGGGCCGGCGAAGGTGAGTGTGATTAGGGGGCATAAGTGACAGAAAGCCCGTTGCTTAGATGTTGGGACTTGGCTCTTACTCTTTTTGTTCTCTTCTTTCCTTCTCAGCCTTCTGGAAGACCACACTCAAGGAGGGGATGCACCGGACGGTGTCCACGCAGCTAGTTCTGGCCCGAGGATGAGCAAGGACACCTCTGGGAAACGCAGGGACGAGTCTAAGCAGGCTGCCACCCGCAAAGTCAAGGAGAAGGTGGACGCCTTATCTCAGTTTGATCTCAACAATTACGCCAGTAAGTGCTGCCAATTTCTGATTGTGTGCTCTCCCAACAACCGTGTGCTGTGGTGCTTTTGTCTATGGTGACAATGTCTCTGCCTCTCTAGGCGTGGTAATCATTGATGATCACCCTGAAGTGACCACTCTGGATGACCCTCAGTCCAGCCTGGTGGATGACGGCTTCACAGAGGTGGTTTCTCGCAAGCAACAGAAGCGACTCCAGGATGAAGAGAGAAGAAAGAAGGAAGAGCAGAGTGTGCAGGTAGGGAAAGTGCCCATCTGTGGGCAGGCTTTGCCAGTGGACATTTGATTAAATGGCTGCCCTGTTTTCAGAGCTGGAGCAAGAAAGGCTCAAGCGAAAAGAGCCGAGGGGGCGGAGCCAAATTGCCTC
Organism: Polypterus senegalus; assembly: GCF_016835505.1. NCBI lineage: Eukaryota > Metazoa > Chordata > Cladistia > Polypteriformes > Polypteridae > Polypterus > Polypterus senegalus. The sequence goes on along the minus strand of NC_053167.1, from coordinate 145,718,406 downwards.
CCCGATTTGCAAAGAAGCAGCAACAGGCAGCGTCCCAGTCCACAGCTGCTGCTCCGCCACCTGTAGAGGCTGCTGCCAACGCAACCTCCCATGGTACTGAATTTACCAGTCAGGGCAAAGGACTTGCAGCTGGTCAGCCACACGGCACCCTGGGAACAGAGCTCTGGGAGAACAAGATGGCTGGCTCCAGTGTGCTGGGTGATTTGAGTAAAAAATGTAAGTGGTGGCATGCTGCGGGGGGGACGGGGGATATGTGTTGGGGGTGTTGTTGTCACATGAACAATTGACCTAACCTGCCGGTCTGTCTGTCTGCCCGCCTTTTTAGTAGGCCCAATTAGTCCCCCTCAGCCACCCAGTGTCAGTGCTTGGGACAAGCCCCTGACGTCCTTTGGAGGAGCTTTGGTCCCCGAGGTGAGAGCTTGTTGTCCTTGTCCTCGTGGAGCACTTTTGCAGTTGCAGACGAGTGACTGGGTTTGTCTTTAACTAGCAGGGCCTAAAGTCAGGACCAGAGGGAAGTGTGGAAGGAATCCAGTTTGGGGCTCCTTCATCTGCAGGCAGCACAGACAGTGATGGTACCCCAGCACTTCTGGACAAAGTGGCAGATAATAAGCTTCCTGAACCCAAGGAGCAGAGACAGAAGCCGGCACGGGCTGGGCCCATCAAGCCTCAGAAGGTATGCCAATGAAGTGGCCGGTGGGGCCGAGGCAAATGCCGTACGTGGTCGTGCAAGAAGGTTCCTAATTTTCTTTGGTGTTCTGCAGCTTCCAGACTTGGTACCTCCTGAGAACAAGGAGCACAAACCCGGCCCCATTGGCAAGGAGCGCTCTCTGAGGAACCGCAAGGTGAAGGACAGCCAGCAGGTGGAGCAACAGGCCACAGAGAAGACCGTGGACTCAAACTCTCCCTCCAAAGACACCAAGGTTGTGCCCATTGACAGCATGATGTCCGTCAACACCACCGAGTTCACTACAAGCCCAAAGGTATGCCTTGATGCCTCCTGGGAAAGGGCATCTCCCTGCCCTCTTGTGCCACTGCTGTGTGCTCCATGGAGTGCTTCTGTGTTTTTCAGGAGACTGTGACGGATTACACGTCCCCCTCCTCATCTCTGGCTGATGGCACTAAAATGGATGATGGAGTAGTGCCCAGTGTGAGTAGATATGGTGGGGGAGGAAGTCAGCCCCCCAGTGGGCAGCATACCACTGCTCATCCGCCACCCTGCGCTCCCCAAGTGCCTTTGCCTCATGCACTTCCCATCCCACGACGAGAAACCCTGCAGCAGAGCTCGGGTCTGACGCCAGTGTCTCCTGCCACAGTTGACCTGACCCTTAAGGTAAGCAGGTAGTGAGTGCCCAGACCTCTCTTGACGGGCATGGCCGGTACCGCCCTAACATGACTCTGGCTCATTTTACAGATGGAATCGGCAAGGAAGGCATGGGAAAACTCGCCCAGTATCGGGGAGAAGAGCTCGCCAGTGTCGACGTCCGCATCTCCCATCACAAGTGGTGCGGCTGCCAGCAGCACCACGTACAGCTCCTTTTCTAGTACATCAATGGCCCAGATCCCCGTGGCATCAGTAACGCCTACTACCTCCCTGTCGGGTACGAGTGCAGCAGGTAACCTTCGATGGTGGGTTATACCCGTGCCCTTTGTGACTTCTCATAAGCTGTTGTTCTTGCAGGCTCTGCCACGTATACCACATCGTCCTTGAGCACCAAGACAACCAGCACTTCTGACCCACCCAATATCTGCAAAGTGAAGCCTCAGCAGCTACAGGGTGGCAGCATGGCTACAGCCGGCCACTTCTCCCAGCTGGGCTGTGTTCCCCCACAGGTGTTTGTGTCCCAGTCGGCTCCAGGTGGGTGGCACTCTAGTCAGAGGTCCGCAGCTAGATGGGATTCCTCCGCTCACTGCTCGTCTTCCTCCTCTATCATGCCAGGCTCTGCTGCGCAGATCCCTGCCTTCTATGTGGACACCAGCCACTTGTTCAGCACACAACACCCAAGGCTGGCACAGCAGCAGAGCTTCCAGCCAGGCTTGTCACAGGTAGAGAGGAATGGAGGGTAACCTGGCCCGCTGCCAGCAGGATCTTCACTTCAAACTAATGAGACTTTTTTATTTATTTTTTTTGCCTTTTTCAGCCTACCGCAGTTCAGCAGATTCCCATACCCATCTATGCGCCACTGCAAGGGCAGCATCAGGCACAACTGGGGCCCCCCGTGTCCCAGGCACAGGAGCTATTCAGCTCTTCGCTGCAACCGTACAGGTAAGCCCATTCACCACCACCGCCGCCGCCTCCCTGCCAACTTGAGACACAGACGTCACTGACCAGTGTTTTACTGTATGCCAGGTCCCAGCAGGCCTTCATGCAGAGCAGTTTGTCCCAGCCCTCTCCGGTTGTCCTCTCGGGGACAGGCCAGCCGTCTGCCATGATGCTGTCTGGCGCAGCCATTCATAACTACCCACCTGTGCAGCCACCTGACCTTAGTAAGGCATCATCTGGCCTGGCATTCCAGCAGACCTCGAGTGCACCTCACATACCCATCTTGTTTGAACCGCCACTCAGTCAGCCTTCTGGGCTTGGGGGCTCACAGCTCGTGGACACACACCTTTTGCAGGTAAGAATGGGGCCTCCGAGGGTCCCGTAATGTTCTCGTGGGTTGTCTGTCGAGTCAAGGGAGTCCCTTACACTTGTTTTGTGTATCAGGCACGGCAGGGATTGAGCCAGCCCTCGAGCTTGTATACCGGGCAGGTGCAGCAACCCGGTCAAAGCAGTTACTACAGCTCGGCGGCAGCGGCGGCATCTCCTAGCTCCGCTCTGCAGCAGGTGAACGTGCCCACCCACTCGCATGCCAGCCAGAGCAGCTACTACACTAGCAGACCATTCCCCAGTGCCACTCTGCAGCAGGTAAGCCTCCTGTCCAGCTGAACTCTCTGCTCCGGCCACTTTCCTCCTCGTTTTACCCATGTTACTTTCTGCTTGCCAGGTGACGGTGCCCCTGCCCACTTCCCAGCTTTCCCTACCCAACTTTGGCTCGACGGGAGCTCCACAGCCTCTGATTGCACTTCCTCAGTCCCCTGCTCAGAGCCTCACCCGGCCGGCACAGGTCAGCCAGCCGTACCGAGGCCTAGTGAACCAGACGCAGCACAGCATGATGCCGCCACCCAATAAGGTGAGTTTGGGGGGTGTCTGGACAGTGCTGGTGGTCCGATGAATGGTGGGGTGCTCTTACTTGCTTGTGTCCCCCCGCAGATGTGTGAAATGGACCTCAAGCTGTTTGGTAGCGGGATGGACATGAAGCCCGGGACGCCCCCCATTGGCGCTCGGAGCACCACGCCCACCTCCAGTCCCTTCAGGTGAGTGGCACGCGTCTGTGTGAGGTGCTGCTGAAAGCCTCTTTATTTTATTGGCACTTGCATGGAGCAGAAGACCTCCAGCATGGCAACAGTGATGGGCGTTTCCCATCTGCCTCTGAAGAGCCGGATTAACAAAAGCACATTTTATCTGATTTGTGACTCAGACTCCCAAATCTGCCAGGGTGGGCAGAGTGGCAGATTGGAGGTCTTAAGTATTTTATTTTCTTTATTTCCAGGGCGAGCTCGACCAGTCCCAGCAGTCAAAGCAGCAAGATGAACAGCGTGGTGTACCAGAAGCAGTTCCAGTCGGCGCCCCCTAGTGTGTGCTTGCCACAGCACTTTTCAGGGCAGTTTCCTCCACAGGTGAGGTGCCCGTCATGCCCTGGCCCCTAGGGATCTTTGCTTCTGACGTTGCTTACCTAGCTCTGCTTTCTTGCCAGATGCTGTCTCAGCCCAACTTGATGCCTCCACTGGCAAGACCCCCACACACCAGCTCCTTCCCTTCAGGGGTACAGAGAACACCCATGGGCCCCCCAATGTCTCCATCTCTTGGTGCCAGCCTCATGAACCATGCCCGGTCCCAGCATGTCGCTCGAAGCACTTCAGGGGCCCTGGCCCCCACTCGAGGTGGGCAGGCAGCCCTCAAGGCAGAGCAGGATCTCAAGGTCAGTGTGTTGCTCCTGCTGTTCCTGTGTTGCCTGCTTCACGGTGGTAGGGGGGCACACACTGTCTCTGGTGCTTTGCTCCCTGCCAGGCCTTGTTGGCACAGGTCACAAGACAAAGTTTGAATCCATAATGGTGGGGGGTGTCCTGCTCCTTTTTTAAATACACCCAATTGTAGAATAAAAGTAACAAAATGTCTGTAGTGGGCACAGCATTGTAAAAACTCAGGAAGCTGAAAGCGGTGCCCAGGCTTATACCCCATGTAATGGCAGTACTCGATTGTTGAGTCTTTTTGTGGTTTGTATGAGTGGACCTAGTCAAAGGTGGGGGGGGTAGGGGGGTGCATTATGTCCCTAGTCAGTAGTGCCCCCGTGGCACAAGTGTAAAGTGGTCCGATGAACTCAAAATGCCCCATGAACGCAGAACTCTAGGGACCCCTTCTGGCGTGACGGTCCGTTTTTGGATTGTGGTCTGCAGACCTGAATTGATGTAACGCTTTGGGATTGCGGCCTCGCCCGTCTCCTGTGGCTGCGTTGCCAACCGCTAGTAATGGCCGCCAGTCTCCGCACGCTAGAGGGCATAGGACCTGCACATGTCGGTGTCTTTATGCTTTTGGCTGTGCCCTCGCTGCGGGTAACAGCCAGTCTGCTCACATGGTGCCCCGTTTGACGTCTAGCGCTTTGATAGCTGCTGACAAAGACTAAGGCGCCTGACGTTTGTCTGCATTTTTACCTTGCATCCACACTACGGCAGCTTTTTCAGCTGCTGAAGGTGGTGCCCGTGTTATGTGGCATTGTTGACGGGCAGAAGTGAAGATTCTGAAACTGCTCAGGTTACTTTGCCCTTACAGTGTGTGGCTTTTCCCTGATGGCATGCGGCTCTTTACGACATCGTCTTGCCTTATTGGTTACCCTTGACAGAAAACAAACATCCCACCATAGTGGGCATAGAAGAGTTGGTTTCCATGGCGCTGCCCATGTTCAGCTTACCTGCACGACAGGAAGTCTTGTGATCGTACAAAGTGACCAGTCGGAAGATGCAAGTGGGCATCGCCACCCCTCATCGGCCAGTGAGGCCGAGAATCAGTTGGCAAGTGCCAGAGTAATCGCAGCGTGTTCGGTGGGCGTGCTGGCTGATGTGGGTCTACGTAGATGCTGTGCCCCTCTCACTGTCATCTTCTTCTTCTTCACTTGTAGGCCAGGCAGAGGGCCGAAGTGTTGCAGTCCACCCAGAAGTTTTTTTTGGAGCAGCAACAGCAGCAGCAACACAAGCCCGCTGGAAGCAAGATATGCCGAAGCGACAGTGCCGGGAAGCAGCCCACTGAAAACAGTATGGCGACCCCACCCTTGGCCCAGGAGCACCTGGAAGTGGACAAGGGGCCCCCGGCACCCCCCAAGCCGGTGCGAACGGGGCCCATCAAACCCCAGGCCTTGAAGCCCGATGAGACCAAGTAAGCCCTGGAGGAGGGAGGACGCCTCGAGACGTTCCTGGCTTCCCTCTTTGGCTTTTCTTTCTTTCTTCCTGTTAGTCGTATACTTCTTTTTTTTTTTTCTCTCTCTCTCCTTCCTCTTCTTTTTAAATCTTGTGCTTTTTTTTATATATATATAAAAATAAAGTGGAAAAAGTGATGACTTAGGAGCTGAGTGAGTGGCCTGTGTGAAGCTGCTTCTTTCAAGCACGGCTCGGCTGGGTCCCCCGCCCGCCGTAGTGCTGTGACGATACCAAGACGAACGTGACTGGAAGCTCTTTATTGGCATACAGACCAGCAGCCCCCCGCCTGCCTGCCCACCCCGGTCACTGGCTCAGCCGCACCTCGTAGGTCACCATGTGGTAGTTGTCCCAGGCAAACAGCCTTCTCTCTGCGGGGTTGTAGTCCAGCGTACTCGTATAGCCAAAGCGGTTCTGGAAGGGGATGTGGAGGGGCCGTCCCACCGCCACCGCCGTGCTGAAGCCGTAGTTGATGGTGGAGTTGGCAGTGCCGTAGCTGGCCAGCGTGTAGAGCGTGCCGCACACCAGGAAGGCGTTGGCCACGGCCTGCTTGCGGATGTTGGTCTGCAGGGTACGCCGCACCTCGAGGCTGGCCGGGTTGAGCTGGGACAGGACGATGGCCCCCCTGGCCTTGCTGGTGCTGTAGATGGCCCACAGGCCACTCTCGTCGACGGCCAGGTCGATGTCGGTGTAGCCGCCCCACGAGTAGGGGTACTGGCCGTGAAAGCCGGCGTGGGGTAGCTCTCGGGGGCGGCGATGCTCTCGCTGTTCAGGTCGTAGCGGATGAGGGTGCGAGACTTGCGCCGCTGGTAGTAGAGCGAGCCCCCAAACACCACGGCCCCCGTGCTCTCCATCGCCTCGGGCAGGACCAGCACTCGGCTGGGAAATCCCCTTTCAAACTGCTCTCCATTCTCGTAGCAGAAGAGCTGGCGCACGTCGCTGCCCACGGTGTCCACTCGCCAGACGGTCTCGGCTGTGTAGGGGGGCATCGGCTCGGGGTCTCTCATCCACACCCCATACTTGCCCGCGATGCTCTCCGCCTGTCTGTGGCTGACTGGCTCCCCAATCCAGACGAGATCCCCACAGCCTGGAGGACAGGAGGGCACAGTTGGACACTCGCCATCACGCACGGGCAGTCGTGTGCTCCAGTGGCACAACAAGCTTACCTGAATCTAGTGGACGGGTGGGCGGAGTCTGCATCATCTGGGAGGCGGGCACCTCTGTCACCTCAGACTTGAGTTCCATGAAACTGGGGCCCCGGAGATCCCAGAAACGGGTGTCTGCGCCAGATAAAGGGGGATGTCAAAAAGTGAGGAGGCAGCCGAGGTGCATCCTGCCCTGACACGCCACCCTGCCCGCCACTCACCTGTGCTGCCGGCTCTGTGGTGGCACTGGTTCGCCTTCAGGTGCCTGTTCTCCTCCTGCAGACGTGCCATCTCCCGCTCCAGGCTCACCTGGCTGGCTGTCGGGGTCCCCTGGATGACGCGGCTGAGCAGTCCCTCCACCAGGCTGAGGCGGTTCTTGATGGCCTCGATCTCGGGTTCACCCGCCGCCTCTGGACAGCTGCCTTCGACAGGACTGGGCACAGTGAAGGTGTAAAGGCAGTGCCCATTCTTGTTGGCCTTTTGCAGGGTGGCAGTGTTGCCTACGCAGGCCCCCAGCAGGCAGGAGACACAGAGGAGCAGAAGCTGGGCATCCATCCTGGTGGTGTTTGTGCGCGGGCCGATGGCGCAGCAGTTTATAGTGCGACGGGGGGGGCGGGAGCGAGCGGCCCACCAGTGACGCATGCTGACAGGAGGCCCTCCGCTGGGGTGGGGAGTTGGCAGCGCTCAGTCAGGGATCGGGTTGCGCGGGAGGGGGAGAGTAAATGCGCTGCAAGGCGCTATAAAGATGAGCGCTGTTATCATTCCACAAATTCCAGAGCTCAGCTTCCGATATTAATAGCGCGGCGCCAGCGGCTCCCGTTTCTACTGGCTTACGCATTCCCAGAAGGCTGTGCCAGCCCATTGACCACAGCAGGGTAAACACAGGCTGAGTGCAGTGACTTTATTGAACAATTCAAGGGTACAATCAGAGTGGTCCCAGGTGTCGCTCGGGGTGGGGGGCCGCAGCTGCTACTGGTAGTGCAGGACAAGAGCAACTAGAAAGAGAAGGCCGAGGTCAGCACAGGCAGAAGAGCAGGGCTGGCACAATCGCCTACCATGATACCCACCAACGATGACGAGGAAAAGGATGAGCCCTACAAGCGCCGCTCCCACCTTCATCTGCAAAACATGAGCAGAGGTCACACAAACGCCAGGCAAGCCTGGCATCCGTGGCATAAAAGGCAGCCACTCACCCGACAGTCGGTCCACCACATGCTCCGCCGCAGCTTCCTGGCTCTGCTGCTGAAGGCGGCTGCCTGGTCACAAAGACCATCTGAAAGAGAGATGACAAGAGAGAGACCCCCCAAGACCACTGTACCCAGTTCCTCAGCAGACGTCCGCCCCTAATGGACGTTCCTTACCTGACTTATCCTGCAGCTCCTCCAGCCGCTCGCCTCGGTCGATGACCCGCGTGATGTTTTCCTGCATGACATCGATCACCTCGTCCACCTGCGTCTGCACCCTGGCAGGAGAGGGAGCTCAGACAAGCCCGCTGTGCCCACTGATGTAAGAAACGTATTGGAGGTCAACTTACTGCCGGATCTTGTCATTGGGGCCCCTCCTGAAACACAGACAACAGGTGTGCTGAGGGGCTTGGGGACAGCCATGTCCCTGCCTAACTCCCTCCCACACCTCTCTGCCACTTACAGGAAGAAGTCCTCCTCTTCACCCGAGTCTTCCTCTAGAAGGTTCCTCTGAAACACACGCGACATTGGCAGTCAGCCGTGGCCGTCACCCCAGTGCCCCCGACAGGCCCCGCCCACATTCCGCCCTCGCGCACCCTGCAATTAGCGCGCGCCGCTGATTCATGGCACGAGAATGACGGGCGGCTGAGGCACCTGGACGCCCGCGGCCACGCAGACCAGCTGACCGACAGTGCGGAGCGGCGCGGCGCGGCGCAACTCACCCGCTCGCTCCTCACGGACCCCGCCAGCTCGTCGGCGTTCAGGTGACGCTTGAATTTGGGGGGCATGATGCCCAGCTGCAAGACACAAAGGCGCATGTGAGTGGGTGGTCAAAAGCAGCACCGACCCCGCCGATGCGGCCGCTAGCCCACCCATCCCGCACGCCCGCGTCGGCGCCGCTCTCCCGCTTACGTGTCACGCACTTAAACCGGCTGTCCGCAGCAGCCCCGGCTCGGCTCCGGTCCGACTGGGCGTCAAAATTCCAATGGAACAGCCCGCTCGCCTCCGTCTCTTCCGGTTTCGTGCCTCTGGCGCGCCGTGACCCGGAAGAGGATCCGCTTGGCGCCTGCTCACGTGACCTCGGGGCGCCTGCTTCAGTTTGTTGTTTTCTTCGCCTGTCTGCGGACCTCACGCGCCGCAGCTCCTTGTTGGCCCGCACTCAGTGCTTTAGGGACGGGCGGCAGCGCCAATAAAAATGGGCATCGATGAAGCAGACTTGGCACGTCAGTGCGTCAGGCAGGTGGGTGGGTAGACTCGAGTTTGTCGTATACGGTTCTAGAAACGGGACAGCGAATGTAAAATACCGCAAATGGTGAACCTATAAATGTAAATATGTCCAATGATGGCGTTTCGTTAATATTGAAAGAGAGAAACCTAAATAAATAACTTGATATAAGAGGATTGAGGGGAGAGCAGCGGGTGGGACCGAATGACCTTTACGGCAACAGTCCTGGCAGCGGCCATGAAGGGCAGCTTTGAGCTGAAGACGCCGTGAGCTCTTGAGGAGGAGGAGGAGGCCACAGCTGGATGAGTGAGTGAGGACGGCAGGGGGCTGGAGCCGCGTTGTGACACCTTGGGGTGGGGACAGGCGCTGGAATACGAGGGGCTTGCAGAACGACTCGGGCCTTCGGACCCCCGAAGCAGGTAACTGAACAAGAACACCCAGCTGCCATTGGGTGCCCCCGCGTTTATTGGGGGCCCATGGAGGGCTGCTTTTGTTTTGTTTCATTAGAACTCCTCTGTTGGCTCAGGTTACTCCTGTTTACTGCTTTATTACGTCGCTACCTGTGATAGACCAACAGAACTTGACTTGTCCTCAGGGTGAGATGTTGCTTTTTACAGAAGCTCTTTGAATAAATAAATAAATAAGTCTGCAGACACACAAGGATGATTGTAAAGCAGCAAAGTTAAAAAGAAAGAGAACATGGCGGTCCCAGTCGGGCGCTACACAGGCCCCGGTTGTGTCCCTTGTCACACTTCAGCTGATTTGATTTGTTGCCCTAAAGTCCTCTGAGCGTCACAGGGAGGACGTGCAGCGTTGTTCATAATGGCACTCGGGTTTGGTTTAATTCTCTCCTCTTCAACCTCCAGGGGGTCCAGCAGGTGTCCTGTAACTGAGCCTGCTGATGCGGTGGTCCCCTCTTGTCACCAGCTCGGCACACCACGCTGGCCACCACAGAGTTATAGAAGACATGAAGGACGTCACTTCCCACATTAACTCTTTGAGGGCTGAATATTTTTTCCTAAAGCACACCAAGCAATCGTTTCACACGTTAAAAGTGTCTGCTGCTGCGTGTTGTGGCCACCCGGTCTCTTGCAGCGGCACAACGGCTGGCACGAAAGAGTGACAGCCGTTGTGCCAGGCGTTTAGTCCTCCCAGGCAGACGTGTCCAGCAGCGCCATTAGCTGATGCTGGTACCTCACATTCGTTTTTGATTACTTGCATCAAAACGGGAGTCTGACACGTCCCCGTCCAGTTCAGCGACAACTCGCAAAACGTCGTCCACGCTGTTGTCTGCTCTTCGTTATTGGCGCGAGTCCATGGAGTCTCGGTCGGACCCACAAAGCTAAACTTCCTTCTAGCAAAGAGAGTCGAACTAAAACGTCACGGTGGGCCTGGTCACCGTTTACCGTCGATTAGCACCCCGACCAAAGTCGACCTGAAAGAGTTAAAGGAGCGTCAGTCCAGCCTGTCACCGATGTGGACCCCCAAGTACCACCGCTACCTCCGGTCCGTGACTGGCGCCCGGCCGGAGAGGCTCTCGGGCGCAGACTGAAGTCCTCCCTGAGGGTGTCTGCAGGTGACCTGCTTGTGGGCACAGGTGCCCGAGGCCGGCCTGTCCATGTGGAGCTCCCACGGTCCTCGAGTGTCGCAGATCACAGACCGACGGCGGGGCGGCCATCTCTAAATGTTCTTCTTTATTTCTGAAGCCAGCTGACCGGGAGGAGAAGAGAGCCAGGAAAGTGAAGTCATCAGGCGCTGCGAGCGACGGGAGAAACTCTGTGCCACTCTCAGGCTGGCAGATTCTACTGTGATAAGGAAAAGCTACGAGTCAAATGGAGGTGGCGGACGAATGTGGCACCAAACGTCACCAAATGTCACCACGAGGTCTTTGAAGAACTGGAAAACGTATCTGGTGCGCTGGATGGAGACTCTTGCGGATCGAGGCGTCCCTTTGTCCACGGCGCCAATCCAGCAGAGGACCCGAGGATCAGGGCGGTGGAGTCGGGCAGGCGGGCGAAGGCCTTGTCATTCAAAGCGAGCCACGGCTGGTTTGAGAGGTTCAAGACCCCCCGTGCCAGGCTGCGTAACCTCAAGATCACCGGAGACGAAGGAGGCTACGGTGCCAAACGGATCTTGAGCGCTGGCAAAATGGGACTCATCTGGAAGAGGATGGCATTTCGTGCCTTCATCTCTCGGGGTGAAAAGGCGGGCACGGGGCATCGAAGGACTGGCTTACCCTGCTACTCTCAACTGTGCAGCGGATGTGAAATTAAAGCCACTGCTGGTTTACCCTGACGAGCCCCCCGCCAGTGGTGTGGTGGTCAAGCCGTGAAGCCTGGGTCACATGGCATGAGTGGTCGTCAATAGTCTGCCCGGCCCCCCGTCTCAGCTCAGCTATGGAGACAACATTCAGGTGGCATTTCTGCCCCCAAACCTGTTGTCTCTGCTGCCACAGCACTCGGACCAGGGCTTTAGTGCCATGTTCAGGGCACTTTACTTACAGCTGCTGCTGCACTGCCCGCTCGATGGGGCTGATGCCAATGAAGAAGCCTCCCTGGAATGGCTCTGACAACGCTTTGGCATCGAGAATTCATTAACTCTGCTTGGCAAAAAGTGTCTCGGCCAACAATGACTGCCTTTTGGAGAACACTTTGCTCCCAGTTGGCACCCCAATTGATTGGCAAAGGAGGAAGTGCCAGAGGTAAAGGAGAGGATTTTGGTTCTGGCAAAGGAGGTCGGATATGACGAGGTCGATGCCAAGGCTGTGGAAGACTTGCTGAACTTGCATAATGAGAACCGGACAACTGAGGAAGAGGAGAAGGGAGAACGAGAAGAAGAAACGACACTGGAGCACCGCCAAGTGACGGACCTCGCCAGGGCGTGGCGAGAAGTGCAGCATTTCAAGATGCCATCGCCTGGGTGCTGGCACCCTACAAGGAGGTGTCCACAGGGGGACCCCCCTCGACATCACCAGACTCCTCTCGTGTGTTTTGGGAGACCATCCAGATGTGGGTCGTGGGGGCAGCGGTCTAAGCAGTGATGCCAGGCCTCCATTTTGCCCACCGCTTCCTCTTGAGGGGGTCTGCCAGCGAGGGTGCCCGTGTTCTCTCTTTCTGTTGTCGTTACTTGGGTACGAGTTAGACAGAAAATGAAGAGGACCCCCACTTATTGAAATGGGGGGGCACTGAGTTAACATTGATACAAAGTGAGAATTGGGGTACCACCTGAGGGGTCTGAATTGAAGTCACAGCCACGGGTGCAGATGGCTGCAGCGGGTACTTTGTGGGTGGCTCTACTGCTGTGCTCATCACCACCACAGGTTAAAGATCAGTGAGGTCAACAGATAAACTTTTAGAAGCGGGCAGCGAGCAGCGGGCATGTTGATGAGGTCCCGCCGAGTGACTCCTAGGAATCGCGCTAAAGGACCTACGGGCGCTGCCAGCCACTTCACGTTCGAGTGGCACTCCTGGTGACGTCTTGGTGTTTTCTGACACTTTGCTACAGAGAAGGTGATAATAAGCATTGTGACCTCCAAGGGTGCCATGGACCCCCAGACACAAGCCCACCAAGACACCCCCGGGTGCAAGTAAACGTGGTGTTAACTCACTCTCACGCGTGGCCCAACGCAGCACAGAGAAGCCGACTCCTCCTCTTCCTCGAGTCCCCCTGCGTGTGTGTGTGTGTTGTCCTGCTCCTCCCCCAACTCCAAGTCCTCTGGTGGTCCTCGAGCAACTCCCGTGACTAATTCAAGAGCTGAGCCCCCCTGAAAGTTGGGATTGTGAGTCCCACAGGTCCCAGCATGCCCTGCGGGAGGCTGCCATCTGCTGTAGTCAGCAGTGGTCATCTCCTGTGGCCCGTCATCGCACTGGCCTCCTGGCTGGCTAAGGGGGGTCTCCGTCCATCACAGGAGTAAAAGAAGACCCCAAATCCTGTAGGACATTGTACCGAGTCACACAAACTTCACATCGAGTGTCAGAGGGACGAGCACTGAGGAGGACGGCAATGAGCACTTCCACAAGACTGCCCCTCCGTATTTAGGGCAGCACGGACCCCTGATGCTCACCACACTTTCACAAGATTGCCCCTCCGTTATTAGGGCAGCACAGACCCCTGATGCCTACCACACTTTCACAAGACTGCCCCTCCATTATTAGGGCAGCACAGACCCCTGATGCCCACCACACTTTCACAAGACTGCCCCTCCATTATTATGGCAGCACGGACCCCTGATGCCCGCCACACTTTCACAAGACTGCCCCTCCGTTATTAGGGCAGCACGGACCCCTGATGCCTGCCACACTTTCACAAGACTGCCCCTCCATTATTATGGCAGCACGGACCCCTGATGCCCGCCACACTTTCACAAGACTGCCCCTCGTATGCCACAGTAGCCGATACTTGGACTGGCCAAGGCTCTTCATGCACACTTGATAAGTCGTGTTGACCCTCCAGAGTGGCATGGCATCACCTTCTACAGTGCCCCGGGCATTTCTGCCAGCCTTTTTGAGCCCCCCAGGCCTGGCAGGAGTCACGCGGATGGCCCAGGGCAGAGCCCGGTGTACCTGTGTGACACTTTGCTGTCAGTCACACATCCAGGTGACCATCTGTGTGTTACTCGCCTACTGAGGAACGTATGCAGAGGTGACAAAGCGGGCAGAGCTTGTGAGAACATCTCAAGTCACCTTGGCACACGAGCTGTGAAATGCGCCACAAGTATTGATAATTAAAGATACCCCGCACACTTCATGGCACTTTGAACCCGGGATTGAATGGCAGCAGACGTTAACACTCACAGACCATGCACTTTTAATTGGCATAGGGTGGCGTGACTGGGAGGCACTCTGGCTGGCAGGTGGGTGGTAAGCCAGTTCAGGCGGGCACATCCAAGGGCTGTTTACAGTTTTCTTCTGCGTCCCGACCCACCGCCAGAGGGGAGCCGTTTGAGTCGGGTGCCGCCGCCATCACACGCAAGCTGACTAGCGCCAGGTCACGGTGGCTTACTGCCAGCAGCCTAGACGGGCTATAATTAGGGGGCCCTCGCCAGAGCACAGGGATGACTGCTGCTAATCCCATTAGAGCGGGAAGGCGGGGCTGGCATGCCCACACAAGCTGGCGTTGGGTAACAGGGTCCTGCCAGTGAATGACACGTTGAGCCCAGTGAAGCTTCAAGCCGTTTATTAGGTGGTCAGACCTCTGTGGCACCAAAGTGCTCGGCCATGGCCTTTAGGGCTCTGTACCTGTGAGAGATCTGGTTCTTCTGCTCTTTGGGCATCTCGGCGTACCTGAAAGAGACAGAGGGGGCATCACTACAAGCGTGGGCACCCAAAGCGACCAGATGAAGCCACTGCCCTCTTGTGGAGAGGGGCCGTAAACTCACGTCTGCTCAAATCCATCTGGCAGGAAGCAGGGGTCCCAGCCGAAGTCCCGCGGCCCACGAGGCTCCACGATGCGGCCCTAGAAAATACAAGAAAAGCAGTTGAGCCGGCGTGGTGGTGTGGTGGACGGGCGCTGCGCCCACTCACGCCTCTCACCTCAGTCACTCCCCTAAAGAGTAGCACTGGCGCTGCCCTTCCTGAGCTGTAGGCAAACGTGCAAAGTGCCAAGGCGCTCTTGTCCTCAAAGCCGGCCAGCAGCTTGTAGAGACCTGGGGAGAGAAAAATAATAACACAGGTGCATTGTGGGAGGGGGGCGACTCATCTCACCCCCACAGCCCCCCGCAAGCTTCTCACCTTCGGGTTTCAGTTTGTCCAAAAACCACTTGCTGAAAAAAAAAGACAGAAAAGGAGTGAGGTGGGTCGTGATTGGAGGGGCTGTGCCCACAAAGGCTGGCCTGGCACAAGTACTCACATGTAGGGGCCGGGCAGCCCCCCCAAAGCGTTGAAGCACAGGCAGGTATCCTCGACGATGACGGGCCCATCCACCTTCACAGGGAGAAAAACAAAATAACTCGGGCAGATTGGCACAGCTGGCACTCCTCAGTGGGCAAAACTCCAGCACACACCCACCTGTCGCGCTGCCTCCTGGCACTTCTGAATGGAGATCTCATCCGGCTCCCCCTGGTACTCTGGCACTGCAGGGACAAAAAGCAGCTCAGTGACAGAAAACAAAAAAAATAAAAAAAACCGGAGGGCATCCAGTAGACCCTACAGAGGAGTGCCACTGCCTGCCCACCCTGCACCAGGGAATTCACAAGCTGCTTGTACTCACAGTCAATCTTCCTTGGCACCAACGTGTACGGGAACTTGCTTCCTAAGATCTGAACCACCTGGGAATGAGAGGCAGTAGATCAGCGCCATGGCAGTGTGGCACACAGGCAGCCACCACCCGCTTTGGGCTTCGATCACATGCTGTGGCTACTGCTGCTGAATGTGTTGTGCCACGGCCTCCTGTGGCACCAGCCCTGTCTGGGTGCGTCTCAAAGCACTGCGTGAACCCCACGTGGCATTTCATTGTTGGCCCTTTAACCACCCATGCCCATATCTGCCAGCTAAACATTTTACAAGGTCTGTCACATGAGGGCACATGGAGTCAAGCAGATGGCACCTACCAGCCTTTACTGAGAACCAGCTGACACCCATCAACTCAGCATGTGACCTCCTCTGCACCTCATTCCGTGACCCCGTTGGCATGAGGCATCAGCATTTGTGACTGTGGCATTGTGGAGGTGTGGCAAATGACAAATCTCTCCAATCAAAACGCAGGAGTCGGCTGAATGGCGACCTCAAACGGGCCTGACAGCTCTGGTGGCCATCAGCCCGCTGACTTGAGGGCAAACCTCCAGATGGGTGACTTGTGACGTGCCATACATGAAACGGCAGCTCTCTGCGTGTCTGTTTTAGGGGCCTCAACTGGAGCTTCAGGAGTAAAAGGACAACCAGAGTGACCGCCACGCGTGAGCCTGGAGCAGGTCAGTCGGGGGACGGTTGACGCTCTTGTCTTGTGCCCCCTCAAACTTGGCTGCTTACCAAATGGCAAAAGGAACTTTGGCTAGAAATCCAAGGCAGGGTGGCACAGGAAACCTCAGCTCTCCATTGACCCTGCGCCTCCGTGGGCTCCTCCGTGTGACAAAACCACACATCTTAGGCTGAGGGACCGGAGTGTGGGGGACAGGAGTGTGTCCTGCCACCCTGAAGGATAGACTGATGGACAAAATCTGCGGTCCCAGCATCAAGTCAGAAGAACACTAAACACCTCAAAGCGCCGTCAAGGGGGACCAACTCTGCTTCTGTGGACTTTCTCACCTGGAAACGAATCCGAAGGGAACGCGCGACTTGACTACGGAATTAGTAGGAAGGAGAATTTAAAAAAAAAATCACAGCGAGTTAATAAACAGTTGAAAAAATGACAAATAAGAGAAATGAGAAGACGAGAGCAACCAACATGAAGGATATCAGGGGGGCTAAAAGACAACGAGAGGAGTGGAGCTGAGAAGACGAAAGACGACATGAAGTAGAAGTAAGAGAAGAGTCAAGGAGGAGGTGAGGGGATTACAACATACAGAGAGTGAAATGGCGGACCCCTAAACTTAAAGTGTTCTGAGGTCTCCACAGGTGAGCCAGTGGACAACCTCAGAGGAGTAACAGGGACTACTAGATGGAAATTGTGAAGAGAGAAGAGCAGCTGAGATGAAATAAGATGACATCACACAAATCACCAGGAGCCAATGATATGGACACTCGGGGTCTTAAGGAGGTCAGTGAGTACCGACAGAAACGCTGGACACGCATTATAGGAAGTCCCTGGAGAAACTCTGAAGGTCTGGAAAATGGCAAACAACATCCCATTAAATAAAAAGGGTGAGCGGGCAGATCAGAGCAACGATAGGCCAGTAGGCTTAATGGGCATCACAGGAAAATTAATGGAAGGAATTATTAAGGAGAAGATGGAGCAACACATGGCAAGGACAGGACAGTCAGCGTGGGGTCAGAAGAGGGAGGTCGTGTTTGACCAACAGGCTGGAATTCAATGAGGAGGAACACAAGGATACGACCAGAGAGGAGGAGATGAGGTTAGTGATGTGGACTTTCAGAAAGCAATTGATGAGGTGCCACCTGAGAGGTTGGGCATCAAGTTAAAAGAAGTGGGAGTTCAGGGTGATGTTTTTAGATGGGTGCAGAATTGGCTCAGACACAGGAAGCAGAGGGTGATGGTGCGAGGAACCTCAAAGAACTGGCCGATGTTAAGAGTGGTGACCAGCAGGGGGCAGTGAGGGGGCCGCTGCTATTTTTAATATCTATAAATGACTTAGATTGGAATATAAGGAACAAGCTGGTGAAGTTCACAGATGATACCAAGATAGGTGGATTAGCAGATAATTTGGAATCCGTTAGATCATCACAGAAGGACTTGGATAGCAGACAGGCTTGGGCAGATTGGTGGACGATGAAATGTAATGTCAGTAAATGTAAAGAATTACACATAGGAAGTAAAAATGTGAGGTCTGAATACACAATGGGGGTCTGAACATCGAGAGTCCACCTTATGAGGAGGATTTAGGAGTCATAGTGGACTCTAAGCTGTCAACTTCCAGACAGTGTTCAGGAGCCATTAACAGACTGTCAGGTTATATAGCGCCTTGACGTGTGGAGTTCAAGTCACAGGAGGTGACACTCAGGCTTTATAACTCACTGGTGAGGTCACATCTGGAGTATGGGGGGCAGTTGGGGTCTCCATAAAGACACAGCAGCACAAGAGAAGGTCCAGAGAAGAGCGACTAGGCTGATTACGGGGGGCTACAGTGGACAAGTGATGAAGATTAAAAGAGCTGAGCCTTTACAGAGAGGAAGAGGAGACCTGAGTGAAGGGTTTAAATGATGAAGAGGAGTCAGTCCAGTGACTTTAAAATGACTTCACGGGGACACAGCTGGACAACTTGTTCTTCACACTGATGAGCAGAGACACACAGAGTAGGTGACCAAGTCATTTGGTGGGCAACAGGACTTTAGGGACGTTCTACTTGTCATTCTGTGGAGTGAACTGGTTTGGACTGGTGAGCCTTGCTGGTCTGAATGGCCTGCTCTCGTCCACTTTGTTCTCTTCATCTCCTCCTCTTTATTTTTTATTTATTTTCCAGCTCAAGAGTTCCGACTGAATTCCTGATATAAACCCATCAACCCGAACTGGTTAGCCATCCCATAATTTAGAGGCCTGCAGCTGTTACTCGTCTGCATGGTTTGCTGGCCATGAGCAGACAAAGTGCAGGAAGGTGTGGGCATCTCGCCGGGTACTCAGCAAGGAGCAGAACCTCAAGAGGAGCCTCAGATTTAGTTTCAGAATTGACGCAGATTACACTTAAGGGTTGATGGATTGCCACTCGTCATCGATTACACTTTTTAATGTCACTTAATGCCAAGACAGACACTCAGACTTTGCTGGGCACCTTAAACATCCACCTCTGACGAGTCCCACGCTTCTTTATCTCCTGTCATCAGGGCGTCTTTAAGTAACCTTCACACGTAAACTCAGTTTTCTGGTTTTACAGCAGAACCCCAGCAGCACATCACGAAGAAGATGGCCATCAAACAAAGTTAGAGCAGTGGGCGTATTGGGCATACTGGCCTGATGCCACCTGCTCACCCTGTGAACTCACTTAGGAATGTGGTGGGCGAGTCCTGTCTGACAGAAGACCCGCTGCTCTCCGCTCTTAACAAACACGCCGGGGACTCGGCACTGACGGTCGACGTCTTCTCACTTTACTGGTCCACTTGGCCAGCGCAACACCCAGTAAGCAACGACAAACGCGATCCGAGATTTACAAACGTGCGGCACAACAGAAGGACTCGCATTACAAAGACTCCAGCTCCTTCAACAGTAGAGGGCGCTGCTGGCCCTGGCCAGGTGTCCCCAGATATTCAGAACTGTCACCAATCTCCACCCCCTGGCCTTGAGCGCTCAGTGAATGGACTTTATGACGATTAGAATTTCCTTACTTCTAACAGCCTCCCTCCTCAGCGCGGGTTTCATTCTCGCTCAGAAGGCTTACAATCACCGAGTCTCATCAAACGTCAAGATGAAGAAGCCGTTTTCAAATTTACCGTCACACCCATTAAGGTGGAGGACGTAGAAATGAGACGAAAGACGAGACCCCTGAGGGGACAGCATGGCAGGCAGATGGCCATCGACTCTCGTGACTTCAGTCCTGTCAGCCACCCTAACACATTACAATCCAAACTGAAATCATCCACACGTCTCTCTAGAAGACGATGGGGCTGGACGGTGTCCATACCTGAAGAGGCGGAGCCTCACATGCGCCCTGATGCCCTCCAAGTGGCCATAAGATGGCACAAGTCCCTCTACTGGGTCTAATAAACTGAGCCTGCTCTGCCAGCTGCCTCACTCGAAGTTCTTCTTAAGCAGTGATGTCCAAGCCACTGGTCAGAAGTCATCAAAGCTTACTGGCTACTGAAGTTCTGTCCCCCGTTTCCACAGCCTCCAGAATGCCAGGCGAGCTTTCCAATCGCTCCTTTAATGAGCCAGCGCTTTGGAAGAGCTCTGAATTCCGGTCGTTTCCAAAACCGTCCCACTAAACTGACCTTACGTCACTCCTGGTGAAGTGTCTCGCCGTACAGGTCGGCTCCACTGCAGTTTGTGCAGGAGGGGGTCCTGAATGTCCTCCATACCAGTCGGAATCCCGTTCATGAACTTTACTTCAGCCTTTGCCTCCATGAAGCCCAACGTCCTCTGCAGTAAACTCCAGGGGCTGTATGTGGACCCCCGTCTCACCCCAGGGATTATGGGCTTTCTCCTTAACATGGAGCAGTTTGTTGAGGCTGACATTTAATGATCTTGTTAAAGTCCATCATACATCAGTAGCTTCTCCACAAGGCACACGGATCGCCCCGGTGCTCTTCTCTGTCCATACTGAGAGGACCTGAGATCAACTGCTCAGCTGTCAGGCTTGTAGACGAAATGGCACTGAGCGACACCTCTAACAATGGGGCACATTGGGAGGATGAAGAACCTCCAGCTAATTGTGAGCTGCTCATTGGAGAATTCTGACCCAGTAGGCAGAATCGCAGCAATAGAAAACATCTCACCAAGCACCCTATGGAGCTCCTCTACACGCCATATGGCCCGGTTTGGGGGTCTGTCGAGGACTAATAAGAACAAGCCATTGGGGGTCTCCTCTTTGTGGACAATCACAATTGGGGCTTCACAAACTGCACAACCAAAATGGAGAAGACTGTAAAGGACCAGACACAGTGCATGATTCCCAGATTCCCAACGTTACCTTCTGAAAGATGACACCTGCTGCCAAAACAAACAGAAGCAGAAGTAACATCAACTGTCGGTAGTAAAACGTTTAAAAAGAACAATACGTTCATAAACCTGCCGCTGCTTCCTTTGTGCTTCACTGCGCGCCTCGCATGAAGCAAAAGTTCACTTGTGGACAAGAACGGTCAACGACTTTGGAACCTTCTGTTGTTCGACTGCCAGCCTGAAATGAACCACAAGCTCAGCTGCCCTGCCCTGCCCTGCCATACCCTGCAGAGGGTCTGCTCTCACATCCTTCAGAACAAAAGGCTTTCCTCCGCCTTCAGACTCAAATCTCCCGTCACATCCATTAAATCGGAGTGGCAGGCAGTGGCCACCTAAGGTCTTAATGTCCGAGCATAGCGTCTACTCGGCTTGATCCTCACACTCAATCTCGGAATCTTCTCCCACGTCAGCTGGGCGGACTTCCCAGCGACCCCCGAACAGATCCACGGCATGAACGTGGACAGGGAGAGTCCGTGTGTCGAGACTCCAAGCCGATAGTCGCGCTCAGGCCGCGGTGCTCTCGTCCATCGGCGTGCCGCCATTTAACTCTGCAGTCTTTGATGTTATGCCCGAGTCCGAACGCTACAGCCGTGCCACCCCACGATGCGTTATTTTAAGACGTCCCCGCCTCGCCTCCTCGTCGCCCACTCTCACCTCTTCCAGTTTCTTGCTGTTGCCCGTCACAAACACCACACTGCGGTTCGCCGGCGCCGCCATAGCTGCAGACCAATGGACCAATGAGAGGGCAGGAGGGAGTGAGGCGCGCGTGCGCACTGCTCTGCACTTCCGGAGGGTGTCCCGGCTGCTCAGACCGGAGGGACACACACGCTGTGTGGCCCGGATAGCGAGTTCCGCAGTCCGCCATGGAGCTGCTGCCGAGGAGTTCGGAAGAGTTCAGCAGCGCCGAGTACTGGGAGAAGTTCTTCACGAGGCGCGGCGACAGGGCCTTCGAGTGGTACGGGGAGTACGCGGAGCTAAGCGCGGTGCTGCACAAGTACTTGAGAGCGCAGGACAAGGTGAGAACGAGGCGCTAGCGATGCCGGCATGCTGCACATGACCGACGGAGGCGGCCCGAAAATGGTCGGCGGGGGTACACGTGGTGCGAGTGGCTTGGACGAGGGGGTGACGCCGCGGAGGGTCATTCAGCGCTGAAAGGGACAGCACGTTAGAGGCGCACCGGGTGGTCTGCATTGCCTTCAGCAGGGGAAGGAGGGGCCATTGAGGCGTGGGTGAGACCGAGCCGAACCGAGCTGAGCTGAGCCGAGCCGGAGAAGTGGCTTTGAGACCCTGGAGCAGAACGCGGACCGAGAACTCGGCGTGGCTCCAGGCAGGCCTGTCACGAGTGGGCTTTGGGAGCTCTTGCGCCTCCCTGGCCCACCTCAGTAGATGGCTGGCTACGTGAAGAGCAGTAGGGGGCCCGTGGTTTCATATTGAATTTACCCGAGGGACCGGGGATAGACCCGGGTCCTCCCTGCGTGGAGTTTGCTTGTTCTCCCCGTGTCTGCGTGGGTTTCCTCCCACAGTCCAAAGACATGCAGGTCGGGTGCATTGGTGGTCCTAAACTGTCCCTGGTGTGTGTGTTTCTGCCCTGCCCAAGGATTTGTGACCCTGCAGTTAGGATATAGCGGGTTGGATACTGGATGGAGGGACTGGGGTTTGTTGGTGACACCACAGCTCTCGGGGACTTGTGGGGACTGTGAGTGTCCTCCGTGGAGTGAGCTGCAGACGAGACGTTTGGTGGTCGATGGAATATCAAAGGGGGCGGTGAACGATATGAGGGGAGAGAGTCGTCACTGCGGAGGCTGAGAGCTTTAATGTGCCAGCAAGGGCAGGAGCTGTAAAGAAGGTGACCGTCATCAGTCACTTGGCTTGTAGCAGTCACAGGTCTGAGGTCCCAGAAAGCGGAGTGAAAGGCTGGCATCTAAAAACATTGACTGTGAATTCCTGAAGTTGGCACAGGCGCCATCACTGCTATCGTATCTTCCGTACAGGTCAGGTACAAAGCAGCACTCTTGATGTTGGCGTAGCGTGGTCCCATTCTGCTACCCACTGCAATGCCATTCGCCAGGTGTTAAAGTTGTCATCTGAAGTGAAGGCACCGAGGGTGAGAACCAGTTGTGCCAGTCTGATGCCATGGGGGAATCCTGGACTGGGCATCTGCTGAATGCCCGTCTGGTGGCGGTGAGCCCTTCATTGTGTACAGAGAGGCGAATGAAGCTGGTGGGCATGGTTAGTAACCTTGAAATGTGACGGGAGACCGTCAAGCGGTGGTCTCGTAAGACTGAGGGGCAGAGGTGAAGTATGAGAAGCAGACACAGATTGTCTGGTTTGTGGATTTGGGCTCTTCAGCATTGAGGCGGCTGGCACTGTCCTGTCTGCTGATGAGAAGTGTCAGAGTGACCGCCTGGTGGGCTTCATCTGGCACGTCCTAGAGAGGTGGCATAAGCAAGGCGCTGTACGGACATTCGGACCAGTCGGGTCCAGCTGAGCAGTGTGATGTGACACATGTGGCCAGGTGACGTGTCATGCGCCTGGAGGGTGGCACACTGTATGTGAACACTGCCACGCTGACTGCCCGTCTGTCCACAGGTGCTGGTGGTGGGCTGTGGGAACTCGGAGCTCAGCGAGCAGCTCTACGATGCCGGCTGCGCACACCTGACAAACATAGACATCAGCGAGACGGCCATCGGGCGCATGAAGGAGCGCAATGCCACCAAGCGGCCCGACATGCACTTCGTGCTGATGGACGTGCTGGACCTGCACTTCGAAGATGGCTCCTTTCAGGTGGCGCTGGACAAGGGCACACTGGACGCGCTGGCCTCCGATCAGCGGGTGGAGACGATGGAACGAGTGGAGCGCATGTTCGGCCAGCTGGCGCGGGTGCTGCGTGTGGGCGGCCGCTACGTCTGCGTCTCGTTGGCACAGGAGCACGTGCTGCAGGCTCTGGTGGGCTTCTTCACAAGGGCCGGCTGGCCGGTCCGAGTCCACAGGATGGACAGCAAGGCCAGAGACGGTTTTCACCTGCCCGTATTTGTCATCGTTTGCACCAAATTCTGCTGGCCCAAGGGTGCCACGGGGGTGACCCAAGTCCTGGAGGTGTGTGACAGCGAGGCGGCCCCTCCCCGGCGGCTGGCCACCCCAGAGGACCTGCTGGCGGCGGTGAGGCAGAGCCAGGCCTACGCCCTCCTCCGTAGCAAGCTGGGCACCCGCGTCGACCCCGGCGACGAGCCGGCACTGCAGCTGTGCCACGCCGCCTCCGGCCAGCCTCGCTACAGCATGCACGTCGTGGACAGCCCGCCTGCCGGGAAAGGCGCCAGGAGGGGCCACTTCGCCGTCTTCATCGGTAAGCCCCGGCATGTGCTCAGACAGGCTGCCCGCCCTTGGCTGCCCCTTATTGTGGTGTCTCTGCAGTGCCCCAGGGGAGGGAGACGGACTGGCTCTTCGGGACGGCGGAGGGGCGCAGCCAGCTTGCCCGCACGGCCAACTTCCGCAGGCTGCTGATTGTGGCCCTGCACCGCGGCCAGGACTACGGGGACATGCGGGCAGTGCAGGTGGAGCTGTCGGCCAAGGTCATGGAGCTGGCACCGCCCAGCATGCCCTCTAATCAGCAGGTGAGCGCCGTGGGCCATGGTCGGGGGGGCGGGGGCAGCAGTTTGGCTCTGATGACTCAACCGTTTTCTCCAAAGGTGCCCTTCCTGTCAGATGGCGGAGATCTGGGCTCCCGTGAGGTGCGGCATCGAGGGCACAGCCCGCTCAGTGGGGACTTTGTGGTGGAAGACGTGCGAGGCGAGGAAGGGCAGCTGCTGCGCCGGCTCGTCTTCCTCAGTAACACTAACGTGGTGCAGTCGGAAAGCAGACTGGCACGGCGCGCCGCAGGTAAGTGGGGTGCTCTGAAAGTGACCACCCAACCGGTGGTCTGCCACGAGTGACGTCCACCTCTCCTGACTCAGGGCGCAAGAAGGGCAAGCGGAAGGACGCTGAGCCTGGCGGGACATCCCTGCTGGTGGACAAGAGCTTCCTGTGCTGCGCCCATCATCGAGCGATGGTGGCTGGACTGGCACTGCTGGACGAGGGCCGTGTGGCTGCCGAAGGTAAGCGGTGGTGGGTTTTGTGGCTGGCACCCACCCCCTTGGGGTCTCTCCCACCAATCACCTCTTTCTTTTAGGGCAGTCGGTGTCCGTGCTGCTGGTGGGCCTGGGAGGGGGTGGGCTGCCCCAGTTCCTGCATGACTACGTGCCCCGGGCACAGGTGGAGGTCGTGGAGATCGATGCGGCCATGGCAGAGGTGGCCAGTCAGTGGTTTGGCTTCCAGCAGGACGACAGGCTGACGGTGACGGTGGCGGATGGCTTGGAGGTCATAAAACGGCGAGCGCAAGAAGGTCGGGGTCCTCGCCTTTGAGGTAGGGACAGGGTGCCACTGGTGCCCACGTGCTGTCATTGGCTCACATCTCTTTGTCCTGGCAGGCGGTCACTCCTACGACATCGTCATGTTTGATGTGGACAGCAAGGAGCGCACACTGGGGATGAGCTGCCCACCTGCAGCCTTTGTGGAGAAGCCCCTCCTGCAGTGCGTCTGGCAGCTGCTTGCCCCACGAGGTAGGGACCCCCGCCTGGTCACTGTCCGCCTGTCTAACCCGTGTCGTGCAGCTAATCCTCCTGTCCTGCAGGGATCTTCGTGCTCAATCTGGTGTGCCGGGACCCGAGTTTGAGGGGCAGCGTGCTGGCGGTCCTCGGGGACGTCTTTCAGAAGGTGCTGCTGCGGGCCATCGATGAGGAGGTCAACGAAGTGCTCTTCTGTCACAAGGCCGAGGCGCGCCCACTTGCCGAGCTGCCATCTGCTGGTCACGCTCTGGAGCGGCACCTCAGGACACCTGGCAAGCCCTGGGATGCCAGTCTCTCGCTGGCCGCTCTCCTGGATAAGGTCAGCCTGGCGTGAGGTGCCACCTCTCCCGGCGCTTTAGTGCCCGCTTGACCCGCTGCTCTCCTCCTATTTTTCTTTGTTATTAAGAACCCAATAAACGCCTTTGACTTTGTACTTGGGGTCTACGCCTCCTGCAGGCTGTCACTGGGGGGGCGCCACTTTGTGGTGTCAGATGGTGTGAGGAGTGCGTAAAGTGGGCAAAGAGTGGAGGCTCAGTCATTGTAATTATATAGCGCCTCTCCGCAGCTGGGTGCACCTCCAGAGTGCCATCACGCTGGGCAGGCTAAGTTTGGAACTGGCAGCCACATGCTTTCCAGTCCAGTGCCCTGCCCCCCGCGGCACACTGGCTGCCTTTTCTTTGTTTTGACCCTTCACCTCTGGACTTGATGCCCCCCGGGTCTAAGGAGTCTCAAAATGCGAGGAGAAATCTGCAAATTGGTGGGACTCGGGGTCAAGGAGAATATCGGTGAGTGGCCTTTGTGCCATCTCCTGCCATGCTTAGTGAGGGGCTGCTCTCTGCCAGCCCAGGGGACAGTGCCAGCTGAGTAGATGGCATGTGGTCTTTTTACAGAATACAAGGGGATCAAACGCCTTGGGGGTCCTCATGCTTGCTGCTTGGCTGTAAATAAATGAAGAGTGTGGCCACAGCTGCCCACCTGCTTTGACCTTGGTGGTCATTTTCAGGGTGCGGGACCCCTGAAGTAAGCAGACTGAGTCAAAGAGGTTGGTTTGTGCGCCCGTCTCCTAATCCTGGGTTCAAATCCTGGTCCATGGCACCTCCTGCTGCGCCTTTTGTTGGTTTTCTGGGTGGGCAGAAATGTGCAGGGCAGCTGAGCACATTACGTCAGTGCTGTTATAGTCCGCCTCAGCAGCCAGGTAAGGACGGGGTGGCACAGCAGTTTGAGAGTGGCAGTGCCCGTCGGAGTGAGGCGCTATACAAGTGCTGCCCGTTGCAGCTGCCATGCTAAAACCTTTTGTGGCGCCTCTGACTCCTTGTTGCACTTCATTTGGTGTCCAGCAGGGGGCGCTGGGCGCAGGTTCTTTAAGAGCAGGAACAGAGATGGCAGACCAGTGGTGGGCTGCTGGACTTTGGGGGAGTTGAGGACCAGGACTGACATGTGGATGTGCTGGGGGGGGACACAGAGGTCAGTCTGAGTGGACAGTGGAGTCCCTGCTGGACATCCTGGGGCGTCTGCAGTCCATGCACTGGTGAGCCCCCTGCTGCTTGACAGCCCAAATTAGCCAATCAAATACGAGCGCCTGCTGACATCACTGTGTGTGACATCACTGTGCCATCCAGCAGCTCTCATTAATGGCTTAGTGACCACGTGGCACGACCCATTGAGGGCGTCCGTGGGGTGCGGTGGCTAAGGTTTTGGGCTGTCACGGTGGACACTGGGTGACCCTGAGAGAGTCACTTCACCAACCTGAGAGCAGTGCATGGTTATTAGAGTTAATCTGAAATTATTATTTTCATAAACTGAAATAAAATGATGAACTAAACTGAAGTGAAAAGCTAAAACTAAATGAAACTATTAAAGTAGCTGGAAAGACCGTCCATCATCATCCAACCCGCTATATCCTAACTAGAGGGGTCTGCTGGAGCCAATCCCAGCCAACACAGGGCGCAAGGCAGGAAACAAACCCCGGGCAGGGCGCCAGTCCACCGCAGGGCACACACAAACTCCACGCAGGGAGGACCCGGGAAGCGAACCCAGATGGGTCTCATAACTGTGAGGCAGCAGTGCTACCCACTGTGCCACCGTGCTGCCCGCTGAAATAAGAATAATTTACTAAACATGTCGTAGTTTTCTTGCTGTTACTTTTTAACCCTTGTAACTCTGAAACGGAAAGTCACTCCGCACGTATTCCTGCAGTGATGGCGGGCGGCTTTGTGTTCACACGACATTGGCGGTGACCGAGCGAGCTGAATGTGCGTGTAAAGCGACTTACTGGGCCGTCGAGATAACAAAACCTTCACCGTACGGACAGGAAGATCCCAAGCGAGTTGCGCTTCAGTTTATTTCTCAGGTGTCGGCGTTTGGCTGACAGTAACTCGCCTGCCGCTTCGCACTCAAAAGTATAAAGAAAGTTCACGAGTCATGAACCGCATAGGAGCTCGCCATTTTGATGAATCGGTACCGGCGGGCGCGGGGAGCTTAAAATGTCGTTATTTGGAATTCTGTCTGCGTGTGTTTGTATAAACTCGATATGTCAAAAACGTAACGAGACGGACGGATGAAGTTCAGCGTGTGCTTGTAACTCCACAGTTGCACATCTCGATTACCTGTTGGGTCAAAGCCATTAACTGGAAGTCGGATTTTGGTTTTTTGTTTTTTCTTCATGAGCTGCACAGTCCGATTTATTCAACTTTCCTTTTCTAAGAATTGTTGAATATGTTCTTGATTTGATTTGATTTGTTATCGACGGGTCTTTAATGTACGTCATATAAAAATAAGATCCTTGGCTTTGCTCCTCAAATATCGGAGTACCCGAGAAAGTCCAGGGGAGGCCACCGCCGATTTGTGACATTAAAACGTCACTGATGGCCAGACTGGCGGTCAGCATACGAGACCAGCGCGTTGTTGTTGCTGACCAATCAAAGCAATAAAGTGAACCAAACCTTAGAAACTTCCTGAGCGGGCGACGTCTCCTCTGAACTGCGGGCGGGCGGGCGGGCGACTGACTGGTGAAGAGCTAAACGTGCTGCTGTGGTTTGGTATTTATTATGGGATTCACAGCTCCAAATACCTGATATTGTGAAAATAATAATCCAGTACAGAATTACGTTTTAAACATCTCCCCCCTTTTTCAGTGATTTTCTTTCTCTATCTCAGGGGTCCTGGAGGGCCGCAGTGGCTGCAGGTTTTCATTCTAACCCTTTCCTTAATCAGTGACCTGTTTTTGCTCCTAATGAACTTGTTTTGAATTCCTTTTATTTGACCTGCTCTTGTAGAGTCGCACCCCTTAATTAGCTGACAAACAATAACGAGATACAAAGTGAAGCAAAACGTGACCAGCAAACTGTGCCGACCACACAATATCTGAGAGTAAAGAGAGGTGGAGGTCTCAGGAATGTTGGTCTGCGCAGGTCTCGTAGAAAAGTGAAAATCAACAGTTTGACAAACGGACAAAGAGAGCAGCAACAAGCCGTGGAATTAAAGAGCGGGTTTAATGAACCACAACAAGCGGATCTTAGTTAAGCACCCTGATGGAGTTTCAGGCCCTGACTTAGCTGGTCTTCTGTAGACTCACTCGCGTCACACTTCGTTTCTGTTTGGGTGCCATTTAAAGAAAGAAAGAAAGAAAGAAAGAAAGCAATTCCGAGGAACAAACCTTAAAAAAACAAGTCAATTAAAATGAATTCAAACGAAGTTCATTAGCAGCAACAGCAGGTCACTGATTAAGAAAAGAGTTGGAATGAAAGCCTGCAGCCCCTGCGGCCCTCCAGGACCGGAGTTGGGACCCCTGCTCTCTCTTATTCTTGACGTTCATATTACATACCAGGGATTTCTCCTGCCTTGAATCCAAGCCTGCTGCAGTCGGCTCCACGTGCTCTGGACAAACCGGTGCAGATCATGTGGGTATTGTTAATAACCTCAGATGCCCTCTCTGTGATTTTGTGCCCATCCAGACACCCACTGCCTACTCATTAAGGGTCTACTGCTCTTATGGTGGGCTATTCGAGTCTCGCTGCCCCTCACCTTCACACTACATGCTTGTTTTCTTTGTTTCCCTCAATACAGTTAGGTTTGAATGAGTGTGCAGACCCCACCTAAGACCCCTGTGATTTTCATGGTCAGAACACAGTAGAACGGGGGTCTCAGACTCTGGTCCTGGTGGGCCGCAGGTTTTCATTCTCACTCTTCTCCTAATCGGTTTTCACTGCTAATTCACTTTAACGGCCCTGTTAGAAGACCCTCGGCCCTGCTAATTAACTCGTCAGAAGACCCTCAGCCCTCTGATTTGATTCCTTTCTTCATTAAATGGCAGCCAAGCAGGAATGCGACGTGAAACGAGCTGACAGATGAGCAGCTAAAGGGGGGCTTCAGACTGCAGCCAGTTTCTTAACGCGGAGTCGATTCTCGCCGTTGTTTAATCCCATGGCTTGTTGCTGCTCTCATCCTGCCACTGCTGTCGTTTTTCTCTTCTTTCTCAGATCGCCGTCATGATGTGTTGGTGACCTGAGAGATCAGCCTGACCGAGACCCTAACCTCTCTTTAATTTCAGATATGGTGTGGTGGGCACAGGGGCGCTGGTCATGTGGTGGTCTGTGTTGTGTCTCCTTATTCTTTGGCTGCTAATTAAAGAGCAAGAAACCACAAAGGGGCGGAGTCAAGCGAACTAACCGAAGTCCTCGAGTTCGCCGCCCGGCAGTAGGGTCTCTCTTCTGATTTTGTTTTGATCTTTTCAGGCCTGCAGGTGTAAAATTCTGTCTAGAAATTGTTTGTGGCCGAGATGGAATCGGAGATCAATATGGCAGCACAACCAAGCCCAGTGTTTGAGATTTTTGAAAGCAGCATTGAAGTCATTCATTAGAAGCACATTGTCTTGGAGCAGGAGATGATGTTGCTGTGGACATTTTGAGTAAAAAACCCTCACACCTTAAACTTCACCTAAAGTTCATCACAAATTGGGCATTCTGGGTGATGAAAGGAAAAGAAAAAAGTGGCAACAATCAGCGCAGATGACATAGAAAATATGTTCAAAACGATAAAACTCTGTAAAGTTGTTCATATTCGGCGTCGACTTTTGATTCTGCTTGTCGTTATCAGACAGCAAACCACGGGGTGGCGTGTCGTGTCGTGAGCGTCCTGTGACATTCAACTCTTTGTGCTCAAAGCCGTTAAGTTCACAGTCCTGTCTGATTGTGACACAAAACTAAACTCCAGACCATAATTACTAAAACGAATATTTATAGAAATAAAATAGAAATGTCTTTGTGAAATAAAAACGAAACTAAAACTAAACTGAATTTCCATGTAAGGTCAGAAGGCAAAGCTCTAATAACCCTGGAGCAGCGCAAGCGAGCGCATCTCGAGGTCACCTTCAATAAAGACGAGTTCATAGTGCCAACCTGACCAGCCTGCTGACCGCCCTGCCCCTTTATAGCGCCTTCACAGTACAATTGTGGACTCGCCCTCGGGCTCACTGGGCACTGGCAGCCTGGCAGGCTTCATTTATGGAAGAAGGTCCAGACCAAAGCTAAAATGGTTTGAAGGGTCCTCGTTGTCACCTGTACCCGGTCCAGAGAGCCTGCCAATCGACACGTGGCCACACTCTGGTGCCATCATGAGTGACAGCTATGAAAGGCGCTATATAATAGATGAGAAAGGTGTCTGGGGTCCTCATTGTCACGTGTACCCAGTCCAGTGAGACTCACACATGCCAATCAACATGTGACATGTGGCCCTGTCTGCCATCATTAGGTGGACAGCTAGACGTAAAGACAGAGGCGGGAGGTGTGGACAGGTAGACGTGACTCGCAGCACACAAATGGCAGACAGAGATGTGAAAGGCGCTATATAATAGAAGGTCATTCATGTGCAACGTGGGCCTCTCAGCTGGCAAACCTCGGAGGCTCGCGTTGTTGTGGACGTCCGCCATCTTTAGCTGACGTCTTCATTTCAGGTGACTTGTACCATCTGACAGAGCGTTGGTGCCACTTGTTTGAATTGCTTGTTTCTGATTGGGCAGGTGAAGTGACTTGCTCAGGGTCACACTGGATTTGAACCCACAACTGCTACAGCATGGTCACAAGTAGGCTGGACGCCATGTTCTGTGCCAGTGAGTGACATTGAGCTCCCGTGTCACCAGGCCAGGTGTCTTGTGACTGTCCAACGCCTGACACCCCAACAACGACGTGTAGGAAGAGCAGAAGAAAAAAAGTGCGTTTTATTGTGTCCATGAAAGGCGCTATATTGGGCTCTTTAATGGGTGAACTAGACAATACTCACCCGGGACCCTCAGCCATGGCAGGCTGCCCCCCCTGCTGGCCGGACCCCCTCGACGACCGCTCGTCTCAGAAACACAAAGAGCTTTCTGTAGGAAGTCCAACTTTCTTGACCTCAAAGATGGTGGACGTTAATTCGACACGAAACGCCAGAGTCACCTCAGGTGGTCCGCCTTGCACACACGCTGACACAGGTGACAGTCCGTTCTTAACACAGCGCCGGCGTCTCTCAACCCTGGAAGTTTTTTCTTTGTTCCTTGCAACCTCAAGCCTCTGCTCCATCTTCTTCCTCTCCATGCTTGTGCCCATTGGGTCCATCTTCATTCTGGAGGTGGCATGTGACCCGCACGTGAAGCCCTGCGTCACCAATGCTCTCAAACCCTTTGCTGACCCCCTCATCAAGCTGCATCGGCTGACGACTTGTCAAGGTCTGGTGAGTGAAGCCCCTCTCCTCATTAGGACGTGGGGGTCTCGGGCACTCGCTGAACGCCATGTCTTCTCACACATGCACACGAGTTCTCCTGAGCTGCACCTCACTAGTCAAGACGCTATAGGAGAGTTTGCCCGGGCACTGGCGTAGAGCCCATCAGCCCGCGCTGCCAGGTTTGGTTCTTTAGCTTCGCCACATTTGTTTTTCTTGACTTTATGACTTTGGTCACTTCCTCTGAGCAGAGACTTCACCAGGGGACCCCCAGACCACCTGTGCAGGAAGGAGGAGGGTCTCCACTTGTGCCAAGAGGACACTTGGGGTCACAGGGCAGGGCACCCTGGACATGGAGACCACGGAGGACAGCAGAAACCGAGTTGACCTAAGAGCTCGAGTCACAAAGAGTGAAGGACCAGAAGGAGACCGAGGTGCATGAAGACGAGGGACCGGTGACAGGTGTCCTCACAAGAGTGACGAGAAGGTGACAAACCCCAGAATCCCAGCTGTGCATCCAGGAGAACAAAGCACAGTGCTGTGAAAAAGTCTCTGCCCCCCCTGTGTTTGCACATTTGACTCCACGAATGGCCTCAGACCTCCAGAGAAAAGGCAAACTGTGGGGGGGGGGCTGCACAGAGGGGCACCTTTGGTAAATCAGGACCTCAGTCAGATGAGACGAGGCCATTGAGCCCCACAACCTCACCAGCCCACCATCCTGCCACTAGTGTTACCACTGACTGACTGGCATCTCGGAGAGCATGTGCCCCCTGCTGGCCACAGAGTGGAGTGACTCAGGGAGGTCCAAGAGCTTTGGTCTGTGTGAAAAAGTCAATGCCCCCCAAACTTTGACTAATGCCAACTGGACGTGTCTTGTCAGCTTCATTGTGCCCCGCTGGTGGGTCTGTGAGTCTCTGCCACTCATTTCAGGCCCTCGTCAGGACGTTGGGTGGCCACCCCAGAATGCCCGAGGTCCTCACTGGCAGACTCGCTTCTGTGTTTCCAGCAGGACAAGGAGCCAAAAGCTCCCTGAGGATTCAGCTTCTGGTCCAGACAGACGAGTGGACGTCCACCTTAAGAACATTGGGGGCAAAGGCTCCTTCTTCAAAGCGTCTCGACCCACCACATTAGTGTTGCCCTGCGCCACCCTCGTGGTTTCGCTTTTGACTCGTCTGTCGTTCCCAAAGCCTTCACGTTTGCTCCGATGTTCCTCATTCATGGCTGAGGTTTGCACTCTGCTCCTCTCCCCTCAATGCCACTTTACTTCAGCATGGAGTCCTGAGCACTGACTTGGCACAATAAGCCTCCTTGGTGCCACCTAAATGGGCACAGGCGGCACTCAGAGATGCTTGTGTATTCAGTGCACAGCTTGCCCTTTACTCATGTCATCTGTTCCATTGGTCTGCCACCCATCCAGCGAGGTCCCCTCATGCCATTGGCATCGTTTTTATTATTCATGCCATTCACATTTGGGCGCTTTGTTAATCAGATGAGCTAGAAAGCAAACCAGAAGCCATCATTCTGCGTGGCCACGCCAGGCCCTATGCTGACCGCCACTCTGTTCTGACCACGGGACGAGCCAAATGGCACACGTGGGGTGCCCTGTCAGCAGGAATGACAAGCCCAGCAGGACCTGCGCCATGTCCCATTGCCAGAGGGTGACAAGGGATGCCCACACTGGTAGGCAAGTTGGCCAACCCAGTGAAGGGGCTTCGGTGTGACTTCAAGGTGTCCCACCGGTGATACTGGCCTCGTTCCTGCAGAGCCACTACTGAGGTCACCGGGTCACACTGGGTCTGTGGACAGCAGAGAGGGGGCCACGCTTACTGGACGGGGGGCTCTCGATGGGCGGCCTGGCGTCTGCTCTGATGGGGAGCACTGATAGGATGGACAGCACACCCCGCTGTCAGGGGTCTCCATAAGGAAGGAGCGCACCCCGGACAGGACGCCAGTCCATCACTGGGCCAACTGCCCTGCCCAACCTGAGGTGTGTGGCAGGAGAAAGCGGGCACAAATCTAACAAAAATAAAATTGAAAGAGAAACAGATGAGGACCTGTGCTAGCGGGACAGCCTGAATGTGCGTGCCACACCAGGGACTGGCAGCTTGGCGTAGTCTGAACATCCTGAATGTCCACCTCACTGACCGCTGCACTGGGCAATCATCTGAAGGGAAGCCCCCCTGTAAGGCCCGCTGTTTTCATGGCGGCTTTACCTGAGCATCTCAAACACTTGGCAGTCAAAGAGCTGACTGGACATCTCAGCTGGCATCTCTCCATTGGCTACATTGGCACATCACCGGGCACATTGTGACTTGTCGATTTACTGACACGGGGAGAACGCGCCAACTCCACACAGATGACAAGTAGTGGTGGCATTTGAACCTGGGCTGTGAGTGGTGGCTTTGTACCACCTTCAAGGCACCTGTGTGGCAAATTCTAGGCACAAGTGGAGATCCTCATGTTAAGGTAGGCTCTGATTGTGGTTGGTTCATCCTTATTTATGTCACTGAAGCCCCTTCACATCCATTTTATTTCTAAGCAGGTGCCTCTCAGTGCCCACTGACAGAACTGGTGACCATTCTGCCCACTTCAAGCATCAATGGACATCCTCTGACTTCAATCATCGATAAAGTCACAGAATTGAATTAAAACTATGAAGCAACAAAAACACACCCCCCACAAATTTAGAGACCACAGTAATAACTGAAGGTGCCCAGATACCCGCTGCTAATTGGCATTCAGTTGGTAACGTCATCAGACTGCTAGTCCGTCTGATCTGAAGGTGGTCACGCAGTGTGGTCACCAGCCCGCCGTGCCCAGTCCAAATCAGAGCACAGGTGAGGAGATGCCAGCAGCGCCTTTTCTGGCCTCGCCGCAGACTGCCGGCCGGCAGGTCTACAGCTTTGCACAGGCGCAGTCGTCGCCACGGGGCGCAAGATTAGTTAAGGGCGGGGCTTAGCGCTACTTCAAAAGTAGCGTGTTCGTGATTGGGCCGAATGAAAGACAATCTCCGAGTCGGGCGCCACCATTGGCCGGCCGGGCCGCGGCCGCCTACACGCCTTGGGCTCGCGGAGCGGACGTGGGGCTCAACGGGCTTTGCCTGCGACCCTCCTAAAGGCGCGATCGGCGGAGTCGGGGGGATCGCCACTCGGCAAGTGGGCTCTTAACAGCTTCATTGCGGCCAAGTGCACCCCTATCGTAGTGCCGCCCGGTGCCCAACTGGAGTGGCAGCTTGGATGCCCAGAAAACTGCACAGCCTGTGACTGGCACCTCGAGCTGCTGCTGTTGGTCCCTCTGCCCGGGAACACTTGCCACTACGATCCCAGTGGCACTGCTGCAGGGAGGCACAGCAGATCCTCCTATGCGGGTCCATTAACTTGTGCCCGACCTGAAGAGCCCGTGTGACCCCTGACTAGTTAAAAAAAAAGCTCAGGTATATGACAATGTGATCCTGCCATGTACCCCCACAAGTAAATGTGTGCCAAAGCCCAGAGGTAGCTCGTGCCCAATCTGTGCCCTGTCTCTTCTGGCAGAGTGATAACCAACCTGAGTGCCCATTACTTTGTACAGAAGGGGCTGCCACTTCCCTACAGATGTCCCCACTTGAGCTGAATTTATAGCGCCTCACAGTCGAAAGTGAGCCATGATGGCATCAGATAAGAAACTCAGGCCTCATGCCAGTCACTGGCACATTGTAGATACATCACAGGCACAGACAGGTGAGCGACCACCACTGATTGGCAGCAACATTCGCCCCTACCAGGCACTGCAAGTCCCACTCATGAGGCCACATGTGTGGGCACAGCCTTTTGGGGGGCTGCTCCCTACGTTATGTGGTCTTCTTTAGTGCTTTCTTAAGTTGGCACTGACTTGGCACCTCACAGTGCGTGA
Source organism: Polypterus senegalus (assembly GCF_016835505.1). Taxonomy (NCBI): domain Eukaryota; kingdom Metazoa; phylum Chordata; class Cladistia; order Polypteriformes; family Polypteridae; genus Polypterus; species Polypterus senegalus. The sequence goes on along the minus strand of NC_053167.1, from coordinate 145,682,903 downwards.
CTTCGGTCATACACACAAGGACACTCAGATGGAATCTTGGTGACCCCTGGTGTGCCCGTCAGTACATGGCACTCACTCACTCAAGTGTCCCTATGCCCACTAGTCAAGGAGGTGACCTACATGCAGTTCTACAAGCTGGTAGGGGGTGCTGCAGAGTGGCAAGTCATGCCATGCAGTCCAATGCCAGCTCAGTGAGCCACTTCATTCTAGGATAGCCTGGCATCTGTACGTCTGGTAGGCCTTATTTTATATAGCACCCTTCACTGCATGTATCCATCTGCCCCTTTTATGAGCCGCTTTGTCCAGTTCTGAGCCAACCCACACAGCACTTGGCACAAGGCAGGATCGAGTCCTGGGCAGTGCAGCAGCCTTCACCTGGCACACAACACACAGGGCAATTTAGAGTGACTGATAAAACAAGAGAAATAAAGTTGGCACTCTTGAGGAGCCCTCTAGAGGTGTACACCCACCAAAGGACTGGCGTGAGGCAGGGTGAAGTGAAACGGGGCACACGTGGCCCACCGCTGGCTGCCCTCTTCACTTTGGGTCGAGAATGCGGGCTCTAGAGGTGGCATCCATGTTTGTCTCCTTTGTGGAAGGCGCTATATGAGTGTGGTGGAGTGTCCCACCAATGTAGACCCCAATGGCTCAGCGCTGTCGCGGGGGCTTTGCTGCAAAGACTCTCTTGTGTTACATGAAGCCATATAGCGCCTTACAGGTGTGCGTCTCCACTCTTAGCCGACGGCTCCTCTAGTGGGCACTTCAGCATCGCCCATTAAATCCAAGGTGGGGACCGGGGGTCACTGCGGTCAGGTGGGCTGCTTGACCTTTGCCCTCAGGTCAGTCAGGCTGGGTTGTCATGTGACTGCCTGTCTGTGCCTGCTGTACAGGTGAGCGGATATTCTGTACAGCAAGTGTAGACAGGCAGACACGTGACAACTCGGGGCAGCCAATGGGGAGCCTCCGTCACGATGACATCAGCACAAGCCGAGCTGGCAGGAGACGAAGGAAGAGGAAGAGGAGGAGGAGACGACACACCGAAATAGAAAAGGGGACAAGGAGCACTGGGGGGCTGACAGGAGGAAGAGGGTGAAAAAGAGGAGCATGAGGTGGAGGAGGACAAACAGACAAGACATACTGGTAATGAAAAGCGACAAGGAGGAAGAGGACAATTAAAACTGGGGGGAAGTGTGAGGAAGAGGAGTTGGGAGTTTAAAGGAGGAGGAAGAGGAGATGTAGTGAAGTATGAAATGGAACAAAGAAGAACAGGACTATTAAAACTGGGGAGAAGATGGGTGGTCCTAACATGGGGGGTGTGAAGGAGATGAGGAAGACGAGAGAGGAGTACAAAAAAAGGGCCCTGGACAAAGGAGGACAAGACATGGGACGGGGGGTCCTAACATGTGGAGTCCATCTGGAGGAGCCCGTTGGCAGGAAGGGGGGGGGTGCCACACACGGAGAGAAGCCCCCAAATGTGGGCGGACGGCAGAAGAGAAAGCTGGAAGCTGAGAGTGAGCAGCAGCACAGCCTGTTAGGACACAAAGAAGAAGAAGAAGATGACGATGAGGAGGACCCTGACAGGAGCAGAAAGGGAGGAAGAGGGAAGAGGGGCGGCGGGAAAGAGTAAAGGTCAGGCAGGGAGGAAGAAGAAGATGAGGAGCCCCATCGAGGAGGAAGAGGAGCGAGGGCTGGCCCAGAGGGGGAGGGTGGGGTGGGCACAGCTTCGTTCACCGTATGCCCCTCCTTTTCTCCCCCCTGGAATGTCGGAGCCTGGCAGGCCGCGTTCCCGGACACGCACACACCGCCACACGCCTGTCCCCCCCCGGTTTGGTGGCTTGGGGCCCCGCCACCCTCGCTGTGCCCTTCTTCATCCCCCCCCAAACCCCCCAGGTGGCCAACCCGGGTCTGGCTTACCCGCTGCACGGCGTCCCCGGCGCCAGGCTCCCTCGCTGAGCGGCCTTGCCCCGTCTAACCAATGTGCAGACTACTGTACACCAGAATGGTCCTGAACAGGTAGTCTGAACACTGGGGCGACGGGGCAGGATGGGGGTCCCTCCCCGTGGCGGCGGCCGAGCCGAGTCCAGCGGACACCTTCCTGCAGTGGACGCCGGAGGAGACTGCCGAGCGCCCCAGCCTTGACGTGGCACATGAGCTGGAACCTCGGGATCTGGCAGCGGATTTAGGGAAGGCGAGGGAGAGAAGGGGAGGGGGTGGGCCTTGCAGCCCATATAAGGAGTGATGGGACCCCAGGGACAGGCGCGCAGGGCCCCTCTCGCTCGCACCGCCTCGGCAAAACGCTACCAGATGTGCAGGGCAGGCGGCGGCGAGGCAGGAAGTGGGCCTCTCTGAGCTGGAGCAGGCGGGCGCAGAAGGAGCGACATGGAGGGGGCTACTGGGGGTCATCTGCAGACCGGCTGTGCCCCGGGCCTGTGTGTCCTCCGGGGTGCCCGATGGTCAGTAAACACACCTTGGTGGTGCCCCCAGCTCATCATCTCTGCCAGGCGGATGCGGGCGTCAGCTGGATGGCGCTGTTTGGAGGGCAGCGTGGCTCTGCTGCTGGAGGTCCTCCATGGACCCCAGGTGACTGTGAAGAAGACTAGCAGGGGTCCACCCCCGAAATATCAGCTGGCGTGGACAAGTGCCCAGGGGCAGCAATCACTGGTGGTCTTTAGTGACATCGGGCTGCAGGAGGGCACCCCCAGTGGTCAACGGCACTAAAGGCTGGATGTGCCCCTTTGCCCTTATTGGTCTCCTCACCTAGACAAATGTGTGCCCCTCACTCACGGTGCCCACCGCACTCATCTGCTCTGACTGACATCCCCAAGTCGTCCAGCTGTGCCCCTCTCTGCCTCCTCAGGGTGAAGTGGGCTGGTAGATGACCTGCATCATGTGGCACCCACCCTACTGTATGGTGCTTACCAGTCCATGTGCTGCCATCTCTGCCATTGCGACCCCTCACTCTCTGACCGACCAGAAGCCCAATGCCCACATGCACTCAAGTGGACCGTCCACCCCTCCGGCCTGTAAGGTGCTGACCCCGAGCCAAGAAGAGCAGCTGGCATTGCCTGATGGCACCAACTTTTAAAAATGACAAACTGGCTTCAAGGACTCAGACGGGGGTGACGGACTTCAATCCCAGCAGGCACTTGCCAGCCGATGTAGGTCAGTGGTGCCCACCGAGTGAAGCCCTGGTCTCTGCTTGATTATTCCTGCTGTGGGGACACCCACATGTCATTAAGTAAGTAGGTGGTATGGCAATTGGCACCAGCAGGTCAAGAGTCGCCAGGGCTCACTGGGGCTTCGTCCATATGAACTGGGTTAATGGGCACAACACATTGGTTTTGATAGTCACGCCGGTGTGCCACTCGACTAGCTTGGTGGCATCCAAATCTCCGCTCCCCTCACCTGAGCCCAAGGGGGCGCCGCTGCCCAGCACACTTACTCCTCTTAACCAACCCCCCTCCCTCATACCAGGCATGTATGTACCCATCAGTAAGTGACACAGGACGCAGGCCAAGTCTGAGGGGGGCACACGACTTTATTCAGCGCAGGAAGCGGGACAAGTCCTCCGTGATCTCGGCCTCGTCCCACGGCCCGTGGATGTTGTCCTTGTGCAGCTGCAGGCAGATGAGGAGGTACGGGCAGAGCAGGGAGATGCAGAGGAGCAGCAGTGCCAGGAGCACGCCGCCCACCACCGTGACACTGAGTGCCGCCGCCACACTGGCCACCGACACCAGCAGCGACACGGCCACATAGCCCTGGGGGACGTGCGACTTGAGGCGGCGCAGCAGCAGGGGCCATAGGGCGAACACCTCGATGGCACAGGTCACCGTGGCAAAGGCGTGCAAAGAGCCGGGCAGCCGGGATGCCAGGCACACCGAGGCGAAGATGGCCACACTGAGGGACAGGCTGCTGGACGCCACGGCCATGTGAGTGCTGTACTCGAAGAAGACCAGATGGGCCAGCAGCATGAGGAAGGACATGGCGTAGATGGTGTCCGTGCTGATGGACTCGGTCAGCGTCTTGAGCAGCGGAGAGAAGCCGTACGTGAAGAGAACAAAGACGATGGCGCTCTTCAGGTCCGCCCAGCGGGTGCGACCACTCTGATGCCTGCCCAGCCCACCGTCGACCAGCTCGTAGGCCACGTAGCCGACGGTGGACAACAGCAGCCCCGTCCCAAAGAGCCAGTGGGGTGTGAGCAGCCCCCGGTCCATGTACCACCAGAGCACCACGAAGACCGAGACGCAAGCCAGCTGCTGTGCCACCAGGCCGGACTCGAAGACCACCGACCAGTAGCGGTAGCGCCGCACGTAGATGTTCTTGCGCAGCTCCTCCAGGAAGCGCTCGTCCACGTAATTGTCCGGGAAAGGCTGCGGTTCGTACAGGACCTTCCTCCAGCGAACACCGGGCTGCTCCATGTAGCGCCTGTCAGGGAAGCAGAGACGCGCATCAGTGGGACCCGGGGACAGAGGGGACGCCGTCACCACCCGGCTTTCATCGGCACGTACCTGAAGAGAGCCGCGCAACAGCGGAGCGACCACCCGGGGAGCCCGAGGAGCAAAAGAGCAGCGCGAAGAAACCGCCAACGAAACGGCGCGTCAATGACGTCCAAGACGCCCGGCGTCCCTCCGTGCGTCCGCGCACAGGAAGCAGGGGCGCACGCTCCCGAGGTGACGCCTGCGCACTGGTCCCTTCGCCGCCGCGTGCTGATTGGCTGGAGCGAAGCGGGGGGATGGATTGAAGTCTGGCGGTTAGAGCAAACGCTGAGCGCTGGGGGTCTGCGATGTCCGCGCATTTCTAGTTTTCAAGACTGAGAACGGAAGGCCATTCGTGCCCGTGGCGCCATTCACTGGCATTAAAAAAATAACTTTTCGTTTTTGTTGTGTTTACACGTAAGAAATAATCGATTAGAAAAGAAACCTGCGGCAGCGCGCACACGGCACACGGCTCAAGTGCTGAAAGTGATAGGCGTGCTGAGCTGCAGACCACTTAGCGTGGGGGGGAGTGGGGCTCCGGCGGCACTTTGTGGAGGTCGGACCAGACCGAAGCTGGAGATGAGTTGGGGTTGTGGGTTACGGGGGGTTTCCTTGCACTACGGAGCACGAACTGCAGGGGGCGCCATAAGCCCGGCTGGGTCTGTGTCGCGCTCAAAGTTGACCAAATTCCACGGACGGATTGATGTCACCGCGTTTAGGCTGAAATGTGGCGGCCGAACGCGAGAAGAGAACGAGTGACGAGCTGCTCGGCTTTAGACCCGAGGAATCCGCGGCGGAGCGTTTTAATGGATCCTGGTCATTCCAACGGCCTTTATTTACGGGAATATTCCAGGCCAGCAGTCGAGTTCAGCCGTGCGTCTTCCACCCCTCTGGTTCTCACTTAATGGCCATAAAAGACCTCGACTAATGACCAGTAATAGTTTTAGATTGAAATTAAACTTCTCAAGTAAGTAACACAACATGTGGACGCATTACCCGTTTAGTTTTCGGTGGCACAAAGTGGGCACAACGGTAGCAATGAGGCCTTGCAATGAGCAGAGGAGGGTTCGAGTCCCAGTGTGGAGTTTGCGTGTTCTCCCCGTGCCTCTCACAGTCCAGGTGAGGTGGGTTAGTCCTGTTATGTTGGCACTACCATGAGCGGGTGTGCCATCCTCCCCTTGTGCCCCCTGACTGCTGGCTTAGGCTGCAGCTGCCTCTCGATGAGCTGCTCAGGAATTTGAATATTTGCTTTGAAAGTCGCAGCCTGCATTTTGCCTTTTTCTAAAAGCTTCCATTTCTCTTTGGTTTCCCGTTCAGCGTCAGCTCTTTCTCGCCAAGTTCTGCCATCTTCCTTTCAAAATGAGCCTGCTGGCTGTGCCCCCTTACCGGAGGGGGCCCCTGTGGCTGCTGAGGACCTCCTAGAATGTGGCTTCACCTACCAGATGTAACTCGTTGTGTCTCAGACGCTGCGAGTTGTCAGCTAAGTAAGCAAATGTAAGAAAACGTTCAATTGCATTGCCAATGGGTGCTGCGGTGTGCCATCAGTTCAGCTGCAGAGCACATGTGACATGGCGGGTTACCCAAAGTACCCCCAGATGTGATAGAAGACCCTAAACACGCACACTGTTCACTTTCCTTAGGTTCTCCCCCACTTCATGCCCTGTGCCATCTTATCAATGAAGGCTGACGTCACCTCGTTATTAATGAGCTGCCCGGGTGTCAGTTGTCTAGTTTTACTTGAGCGTCACTCTCGTCCTCCATACACTCGATATGTCACATCGATGTCACACGTCTCACAGGTGACAGACTCCTCACTTCAGTAGCTCTTCTCGACAGCCAATTGGATTGCAGATTTGTGTCACTTGGTTTACTCCTCCCCCAACCCTAATGATAACCCCAGTGCAGCCAGATGTCATCGCTGACGTGTGACATAAAGTGACATCCTCCTCACTGGAGTGGCGCTCTGCAGCTACTGGCAGTGCCGTGATGCATTTGTCACTTTACATTACGGAGCTCTCGCTCTGTGCCCTCCATGTGCCCATTTCCTTGGGATGGCACGTGTTGTGCTTTGTCTGCTGGTGCCAGGAGTCCTGCCCACCAGTTATGGCCTTTGCTCTCCTGAACTCAACACTTGGGCACTTTTTCTGTTGGAGCCTGCCTGCCATTTCATTGACAGTGCCATCATTTGTAAAAGCGGACTGGGCGCCCTTACGACATCAGTCTACGTCACAATTAAGGGGCACTGGTGTCAAACCAGCAACAGGACACGTGACACCACACCCTCCAGTGAACAGCACTGGGACTGAGCCTTTGTGGTGGAGGACCCGCTCAGGTGCCCCATGGGCCCGAGTCAGCCATAGGACGTTAATGTATGGGCACAGAGCTGGCCTACGTGGTCCAGTCACACAGGCTGCAGACGCTGACCCCCTGAAGCCCGGACCCCCACAGTGTGTGCCATCCAGGTTTGGCTCTGCCTCATGTGTGCACTTTGATCAACTCTGATCCTGCCATCTTATGAGCTCACTAAGTGACTGGTCCCTCAGAGTCGCCCTCTCTTCTGCTGAATGTGGGCATTGGGTGGCGAGGGTGGTCCGCAGCAATAAGAACTCTGTGAAAGGTGAGGGGCACAGGGTGACAGAACTCCTCCATTGTAGGCCCACTTAATCCATTACAGACTCCCAGAGTGGCAACCAGCCCTGGTTAGGCTGCCAGTCCACCATAGGCACAGTGCGCCATGCACCCACACCATGGGGGGTATTCAGTGAGACCCCCAACACACGGCTGGGCTCAAACTGGGGCTCTCAATGAGATCAGACACCGTCCTTATTTACTTATGGAGGACATGGGCACCTTGGGCACTCGCCCAACGGGCAGCAGTGACAGTGAGCTGGAAAGATCGGCCAACTGGGCACATTTGTGTTCTTTACCCACAATCCTGCCTAAAAAGAGGCGGTGCTCTACGCTAATGAGGCATGGTTTATGCAAATGAGCTCAGGCCGGTGGAGAGCAAATGGACTTTATGTTGGCAAAAACCTGTCACGTATGTGCAGCTACCCCATAGGAAAACGCGCCAGTCAGTCAATGGCATCTAGCAGAGCGGGTATGATGGAGTGAAGGCTGGCCAAGACATTCCTGACCGCTCAGCCCGGTGTGTGCCAAGTGACAACAGGTAGCCAATATAAACTGACAAACATGTAGCAATGGAAACGAACCCAGAGCCCAAGTCGTCTAAAACTCAGTGCCAGCGGTTTGTTTGGGCACAAGTCTGGTTTGTGGAGGAGATGGCAGTCGATCTGCTCTCACCTTCATATCTTTAATTTGTAACATTGGCGATGTCCACTTCCTCTGCCTCTGGGCAGGACCTGCTGGTATTTGGACACCAGGAATGAGACTGGAGCCCCTGGCCTCTGCTTCTATGTCATACCTACAAAGAGACCCAGATGGCATTCCTAAGAAAAGGAGACCTATGCCCAATCCTGATGAGACGTTGAAAGACAAAAGCAGCAGGATGTGCTGCCCCCTGTAAGCACTGGTGATGGCTGTTACAAAATGAAAACGGGCAGCCGTGCCACGCTGAAGACCCACTTTCACTGGAAGTGTTGGACACGGGGACTCACTTGGCATACATTTCTATAAAAGGCGCGATGAAGAAACGGCACAGACGTTACTCGAGGAGCAGCAATGGCTGGCAGAGGGCAGAAGCCGCACCATTGGCACTCAATGGTCCCCGCTGCTGTACTTCTGTCAACACTTTTATTACTCATAATGTGACCATCGGCCATCAGAAATTGTGCTGGGTCCGTGGAGAAGGTAAGCGGCGGCTGCCATGGGCCTCACAGTCAACTGGGCCGGCTGGCAAGACCACATCAAGAGTCCGGGCACTGCAGGCAGCGGGCGGGCGAGCGGTCACAAGTACTGATGGACCCCGGCCGGCTGCTATGTGCGCGTCTTCCTTCTGTCATCAAAGAGGCTGCGCAGCATGTAGACCTGCACGCTGGACACAAGCACCATGACCACCAGGTTGGTTGCTGACCACAGGTTCACCCGCTCATAGTTGCTCTCTTGCAGGTTTCGGTCCCGCGCCTCAAACGCTCGCAGGATTGTCTGGATTTGGACGCTTTTTCCCAGTCGAGCCTTCACACTGTTGATCGACTCCTGGAAGAGACGGAAAGAAAATCACGAGAAAGGGACACAAACGTCAAAGTGTAGCGGGGGCCGACGGCTCAGTTGGAGAACCCTGCATCCCCTCACTTCATAACACGTGGCCAGTTTGGTCATGCAGTAGGCGCTCTGCTCTGGGGGACTTTAATTATCCAAATATTAACTGGGATAACCTTGGAGATGGAGGAGCACAAGAGCAGGAGTTTTTAGAAGTAATCGGCAACTGTTTTTAACACAGCATGTTAAAGCAGCCAACACGGGGTGAAGCCTGTCTGGATTTAGTATTCTGTAATAATCAGGATAGAATTGAGGGTGTAGAGGTGATTGAACCACTAGGGTCAAGTGACCATAATGTAATACAATTCTCAGTATTTTGTAAGAGTACAGATGCAAAGACTAAAATTGTTAAGTTGAACTTTAGTAGGGCTAATTTTGAGCAGATGCGACAAAGTCTAAGTAGGATAGACTGGGATAAGCTTTTAAATGTGGAGACAGTCGAGGAGCAGTGGAACAGGTTTAAAAATATAATGCAGGACAGATACAGACCGAAATTTGGAAGTAATAGGAAACTAAAAAAATCTCCACGATGGATTAATAAAGATTTAAAAAGAAGTTGCAAAGAAAAAAACTGCTGTATAAGGCATATAAGACTAATGACTGCAAAGAGAATTGTAGAGCGTATGAGAACATGAGGGCAACCATTAAGAAGGATATCAGAGAGGCTAAAAGACAGTTGGAGAGGAATATAGCAGATAAGGCAAAAGAAGACCCCAAGAGATTCTTTCAGTATTTTAGTAGTAAAAGAACAGTTAAGGAGGAGGTCAAGTTCATCAGGAATAGTAAAGGGAATTAAAAGATACAGACAATGAAATAGCAGATGCCCTAAACTTACATTTTTCTGAGGTGTTTACAAGTGAGCAAGTGGATAACCTCAGAGGTAACAACTACTAAGGAGGTACTGAGGGATTTGGAAATTGTAGAGGAGAAGTGCTGCTCAGATTAAATAAGATGAAATCAAACAAATCACCAGGCCCAGATAATATTTATCCTCGTGTTCTTAAGGAGGCTAGTGAGTACATATATAAACCCTTGACACATTTTTAGGAAGTCACTGTGCACTGGAGAGATTCCAAAGGACTGGAAAATGGCAAATATCATCCCATTATATAAAAAGGGTGACAGGGCAGATCCAAGCAACTATAGGCCAGTAAGCTTAACAAGCATCACAGGAAAATTAATGGAAGGAATTATTAAGGATAAGATTGAGCAACACATGACAAGGACAGGAGTTATTCTGAACAGTCAGCATGGGTTCAGAAGAGGGAGGTCGTGTTTTACTAACATGTTGGAATTCTATGAGGAGGCAACAAAAGGATACGATCAAAGTGGAGCTTATGATATTATTTATCTGGACTTTCAGAAAGCATTTGATAAGGTGCCACATGAGAGGTTGGGCATCAAGTTAAAAGAAGTGGGAATTCAGGGTGATGTTTTTAGATGGGTGCAGAATTGGCTCAGACACAGGAAGCAGAGGGTGATGGTGCGAGGAACCTCATCAGAACTGGCCGATGTTAAGAGTGGTGTTCCACAGGGGTCAGTGCTAGGGCGCTGCTATTTTTAATATATATAAATGATTTAGATAGGAATATAAGTAACAAGCTGGTTAAGTTTGCAGATGATACCAAGATAGGTGGATTAGCAGATAATTTGGAATCCGTTATATCATTACAGAAGGACTTGGATAGCATACAGGCTTGGGCAGATTTGTGGCAGATGAAATTTAATGTCAGTAAATGTAAAGTATTACACATAGGAAGTAAAAATATTAGGTTTGAATACACAATGGGCGGTCGAAAAATCGAGAGTACACCTTATGAGAAGGATTTAGGAGTCATAGTGGACTCCAAGCTATCAACTTCCAAACAGTGTTCAGAAGCCATTAAGAAGGCTAACAGAATGTTAGGTTATATAGCACGATCTGTGGAGTACAAGTCCAAGGAGGTTATGCTCAACCTTTATAATGCACTGGTGAGGCCTCATCTTGAGTACTGTGTGCAGTTTTGGTCTCCAGGCTACAAAAAGGACATAGCAGCACTAGAAAAGGTCCAGAGAAGAGCGACTAGGCTGATTCCAGGTCTACAGGGGTTGAATTATGAGGAAAGATTAAAAGAGCTGAGCCTTTACAGTTTAAGCAAAAGAAGATTAAGAGGTGACATGATTGAAGTGTTTAAAATTATGAAGGGAATTAGTACAGTGGATCGAGACTTGTATTTTAAAATGAGCTCATCAAGAACACGGGGACACAGTTGGAAACTTGTTAAGGGTAAATTTCGCACAAACATTAGGAAGTTTTTCTTTACACAAAGAACGATAGACACTTGGAATAAGTTACCAAGTAGTGTGGTAGACAGTAAGACGTTAGGGACTTTCAAAACTCGACTTGATGTTTTCTTGGAGGAAGCAAGTGAATAGGACTGGCGAGCTTTGTTGGGCTGAATGGCCTGTTCTCGTCTAGATTGTTCTAATTGTTCTAATTGCTCTCCAGTGGTCTCGCTTAATGGAGCCGCTCCCCCCCCAGTACACTTAGTGACCCCCGCACCCCTCAATCAGGACAAACTGGACAGAGCGCCTTTCTGGGGAGGGGGGTCCTCAGTCAGACTTTATAGCTCCTCCTGTACTGCCCTTACCAAGATGTCCTCCAGCTTCATATCCAGGAGGTCGGTGCCCTGGACATACTCGCGCCAGTCCTCTGGGTCGCCCTCCATGCCATCTTCCATATTGTCCAGGATGAGCTCAAAAAAGATGATCTTCTCAGAGACGGAGCTGAAGGAGTTGTCAAAGCAGAACATGTAGTCGCCATCCTGGGTCTCCACCCTGCAAGACAGACTCGGTGGTATGAGGAGGCATACGACGGAAGACAAGCAGTCAAGCAAGAGGGTCTCTTACGTGTGGATGCCGTCCGACTTCCTGTGGTCTGTAGCCAGAATATCTCCAGAGGGAGAAAACAGGACAAAGTCCACATCTAGGCCAGCCCCGTCCAGCACCTGAAAGAGAACGCAGGAGAGCGGCGGTCAAATCATGGCGGGCTGTCTGTCCAGACTTGTAAAGGGGATCCAAACGTCACAGGAGGAAAAGCGGGGGAAAGTAAGGAAAGAGGAAAGGCCAGGATGGCAAGAACTGACTGGGCAGGCCAACCCCGGTGCTCGAGTCGCTACCCAGGCTGCCAGTTAACATTTACAGCTGATGATCATACGACAAATCATCATCATCTTCATCATCAACTCACTAACACATCACGTCTCAAGGCTCATTCACGATGCTCTGCTCTAACGGACACCCTGCTTTGGCTGTTTGTACTGACCGGTGTCCCCCACAGACTGACTGACAAACCAGTGGCCCCCACAGACTGACCGCTCATCAGCCACTCTGCTCAAAACACAAGGCCGACGGGTGGGAGACCTTCAGCACCACAATGACGCCACACCAAGTTATCAAGAGTTTTGCCTTTTTATATTAGTTGTTATTTCTAGATTTTTTCTGGCCTTACTTGGAAATTCACTTTAGTTTTAGTTTTCCTTCATTGTGTATTTTTAGTTTTAATTTCACAAAGACATTTCTATATCTATTAGTTTTAGTTTTATGGCCCGGAGCTCCTACTGAGTTTAGTTTTGTGTCACAATCAGACAGGACTGTACACGTGACGAGTCTGGATAGAATACGACGAGTTGGATGTTACTGGACGCTCACAACATTCCATCGTTTACTATCTGGTTTTGGTTTTGTCTGATAAAACGAGCAGAAACTCAATATGAACAATTGTATCTTTTTTAAAATATTTTCTGTCATTTGTGATGAACAAATGTGTGGTGACTGTTGGCACTTTGTCTCTTTTCCCATAATGGGACAATTAGTAATAAACTGTTATCACCGATTAGGAATCTGCTGCTCCAGTTGGTCCCCAGGAGCGAGTTTGGGAGACACTGATCTACAGCACACATCATCATCTCCTACTCCAAGACAATGTGCATATGATGAATGCCTTCAATACTGCATTCAAAAATCTCCCACACTGGGCTTTGTTATTTTCTACCTGCCATATTGATCTCCGATTCCACCTCAGTTCAATTTGTAGACGGATTGTTTCCACCAGCAGGCCTGAAAAAATATCAAAAAAATCAGAAAACAGGTGTGAGCATGAAAATCACAGGGGTCTTAGGTGGGGTCTGCACACTCATTCAAGCCTAACTGTGTATTGAGGGAAACAAAGAAAACAAGCATGTAGTGTAAAGGTGAGGGGCAACGAGACTTGAATAGCCCACCATAAGAGGAGTAAACCCTTAATGAGTAGGCAGTGGGTGTCTAGACGGGCACAAAACCACAGAGACAGCATCTGAGGTTATTAACAATATCTGCTAGATCTGCACCGGTTCGTCCAGAGCACGTGGAGCCGACTGCAGCAGGCTTGGATTCAAGGCAGGAGAAATCCCTGGTATGCAATATGAATGACAAGAGAGAGAGAAAAACACTGAAAAAAGGGGGACAGATATTTTAAAACACAATTCTGCTACTGGATTATTATTTTCCTAATATCAGGTATTTTGAGCTGTGAACTAAAAAAAAAAGATCAAATAATAAACAACAATAAATACAAAACCACAGCAGTATGTTTAGCTCTTCACCAGTCGGCCGACTCTCTTTGCCGGTCTGCCTACCTGCAGTTCAGTGGAGACGTCGCCAGTTGAGGAATTTTACAAGGTTTGGATCACTTTATTGTTTTTAAAGCAAAAGTGATTGGTCAGCAACAACGTGCTGGTCTCGTATGCTGACCGCCAGTCTGTCCATCAGTGGCGTTTTATTGTCAAAAAGGATTTCTCCTGTGCAAAGTGGCCGGTGAGTTACGGTCAGCAAAACGGACACCTGAGAAATAAACTGAAGCGCAACTCACTCGGGATCTTCCTGTCCGTACGGTGAAGGTTTTGTTGAGCAGCACATCTCGATTTCAGGAGTCTGAATGACATCTCGACGTACAACAAGCGCAAAGGAAGGCGGCCCAGTAAAACTCTCTGTCTCTCTTTCTATCTGACACGCTTTCCGCACCTCAAATGCTGTGTGAACACAAACCCTCCTTCACCAGCCGCTGTCCACTGGAGGACTTTCACTTTTAGAGTTAAAGGTTACAAGAGTATATTCAATATTCATTCAAAAACAAAAACTACAATTTTAGTAAATTCTTCTTCTTTTATTTCCCTTCGTCTTTCCAGCTACTTTAATAGTTTAGTTTGAGTTTCATTCATTTTTTATTTCAGTTTATGCAAATGTTTTTTAACAATAGCTTCAGTTTTATTGTACAGTAGTTTTCGTTTTGCACCAGACCACCGGAAGTCGAGCTCGAGGGCAGCAATGCGGTGTGCGACGCCTGGCAGGGCACTCGGTCGGTCAGCGCACTCCAAGTCTCCTCATTCTGCCACACACACACACACAAGAGTTTCGTTTCCTCTCCAGCTGCTCTTCCGCGGTGTTGCCACACATTCCGTGACATTCACTTACCAGACGGAGGTTTGCTTGATTGATCTTCTCAGAACGCAGCAGAAGGGCCTGAAGGCTCCTCTCCTCACTTCTGCTTTTTCACTCCTTTTGGTTACCATTTTAGATTTGCAAGTCTAAGTATCTTGAGGCCGTTCTCAACGAGATTCTTAGGGTAGTTCATCAAATCTTAACGGGATGCCCAATACAAGTGACCAGGGCAGTGCGTCGTTTATAAATTCCAAAAGCACAACCGAGCACATGAAGGCAGATTGTGGTCACTGCCGACACGCGTAACCAGCGGCCCCTGTGCCCTTCGGTCCCTCCTGTTCTGGGGACTGTGCATCAAAACGTGCTAAAATGAGAACGACAATGCAAGTTACGTGCAGTTGTTTTATTAACCGTGGTGATCTATCGGCAGCGGCGCCCTGCGATCTCTCAGTATTCACGTCGGTACGCAAGGCGCCATGAAGCTGCAGACCATGCAGCAGACAAGCGGAGGGAGCAGAGCGACTTCACTCACCCCTCAGTGACAAGCGCCCCTCCGAATCCTGCTGATCACGTGTGCTTCTCTCCAGAGACCTCACGATTTGTAAAACAGGCACCAAGGGAAGGGCACAAATCAGAAGACATCAAAACCAAGACATGAGACAAATTCACGGCCTGGGGACGGAGGGGATTACAGCCAAAGGGGTCTTCACCGACCAGGTAGCTCCTTCCCCAACCACTCAAACCACAATTGGTTTCTTTTTTTTTTTAAAAATCTTCAGTCCAACACACCATATAAGTGTGGAAAATGTCATGTGACCTGCAAAGGGGCGTGGCGACCACAAACAATATGGTGGACACCATCACACAGACAAAAACAAACCAGAACACAAAAACAGCACCACCACAGAATGAACAAGAAGAAAACGCAACACAAACACAAGTAGAACAATGGCCAGAATGACACAGCGAGGTTCCAGGGAAGCCCCCATTTCAATTCATGACACTTACAGCACAGAGACTTTTAGATCCAATCAATGTGTCCGTGTATTCGGCTTTCTTAACAGATGATGTGCAGTGCTGCCAACTCAAACCCAGAACAAGACAGGTCTACCAGCGGGCACCAGGTGTTGAACCTTCCTCAATCCCAGCAGGCCTGCGCTGCCTTTCTGTGAAATTGCTGGCATTTCCAGGCTGAACGCAGGAGCAGGGCCATCAGTCTTGGTGTCAGAGGTGGGATGACCTTTAGCAGAGCAATACAGTTGTTGTGCTATCGGTAGACAATGAGCAAAAAAAAACCAGTTGTAACCAGGGGCCTCGGGTATAAACAATACGATACAATTTCTTACCGTGTAGCCCAAAAATCACACGACGAGTGCCACAGTCGGCCTCTTGACAGCCCCCCAGCCTGGACTCTCTAAGAAGAGGGAAAAATGGAAGAAACCTCTGGAAAGGCAGTTCAAGGAGAGACCCCCCCCCTTCCAGGTAGGTTGGGCGTGCAGTGGGTGTCAACACCACAATAGACAGAAGGGAACACATACGGCGAGAGTCGGCAGGAAACAGACGCATAAAAACGGAACCGGCCATAACCCACAGACATGCCCATGGCAGCCTCACGCTTGGTAGAAACTGGCATCATAGCAGTGCTACGGTTTCTGTGCCGGTACCCTTTCCTTTTCAGGTTTGCATCCATGACACGGGCTTTATCAAATACCCCAAAATTAATTGTGTATCATTTACAAATTGAATTCACTTGATTGGAATCATTCTGTGACAATACATTGGGGCACAGAATGGCCATTTAGTGTTGTTAGAAGACATCAGAAGAGAGCGCCTCGTGTTTAGAGAGGATGATGATGATGATGATGATGACTGGCTTCCAAGTCGATTTCAGTCTCCCAGAGCTCTCCTCTTGCTGTTGGTTGTGTGCCGTTAGAATATTAGGATGAATACTTGATATCATTTTTATGGTGAATTACATTAAAGTGTACGTTACATTTTACAGATGAATTGTTGACTTCATTTAATAATTAAACAAGTGTTGGGGGGCATGTCCCGGGTGTCCCCTGCCTGGAATTTGTTTGTTTTCCTGGTGGGTTTCCTTCCAAAGGCATGCAGGTTAGGGGGTCTGGCGATGCTAAACAGACAATACGTGTGTGTGTGTGTGTGTGTGTGTGTGTGCTGCTCGTCTTCACCCTGCGATGAGCTGGCGCCCCATCCAGAGACTCTTCCTGCCTCACACTTGATGCTTACTTAGACTGGCACAGCCCTGGGTGAATGGAATAATTAAACATGCATAACAAAGACTTTTCAACGTTCCTTACAATCTGAACACTCAAAGTCCGACGTTTAGGACTAATTTTATTATCACAGTGTGTACAACTTTCCTTACACACAGTTCTATGCATCAGAATTTTTTTGTGTGTATGCACAGTTCTAGTTCTGTCCGTACGCCGTGTTTTAGTGTGAATTCTATGCAAGGCATTATATGTGAGGCCCGAGGAGAATCAGAACAAAACATGTGCCAAGAATCAAAGTTTAAAATTCAGAACCAAAAGATGATCAACCAGAAGAACCTTCAAAGAGAAAATCACTGACACAAAGTCCCATTTATCTGCAATCCCGGATGAGGGAGGGACATCAGCACGGATCTCTTAGCCTATCGCATCAATGATGGCAGATGCCATGACCTCAGAGACCACGCCCCTCAGCAACACAAATCACAAAATGATGGCACCCTTAAAAAACCAAACTGGCGCATTACTGTAACTCATCAAATTTGGATTCGAGTTGCCAGGACTGCTGGTTTCACACCCAGTTGGGCTATTAAAAAAAAAAAAAAAGGCTTGGGTGTGACTGTGCGACGGTCATCGGGTTTCCCAGAAGCGACCTCAAATATTTAACAGGTTTGGACTTCCCGGCCGTGTGTTTGTATATCGTTTGGATGATCTGCCACTAGTTTCAGCTCTCTGCGATTTACAGCTGGCGCCAGGCTAAGCGCGGTCACGGCTGTCTGGGACTCCAGAAGGACACTCGCTGTCACAGTGGAGTCCATTCTGTACACCCTGGCGTTGCTCGGTTTGTCTTAAACGTGGTAGAACGGTGTGTGGCGATGTTGGGTTGGGATTCATCCGCTTTATTTTCTTTGGAATTCCTCCTGCAGTCTCCCCGAGTGTATGCATGCTGTGCAGGAGAACTGAGCTGTGGCCACCAGAGCGGAGTTCTTACCCCCCAAGTCGATGGTGGAGACTTGCGAGACGGTCAGCGGGTTGCTGCCGAGGAGCAGCTTGAGGCTCCAATGACCCAGAAACAGCAACAGGGAGGTTTACATGGAGTATGGATTGGGCCGAAGCCGAGTCCAGCTTTTGTCGTTTTAAGGCTGCCAATTCCCTTTTTAAAGAACGGACTCCATGTCAGGGTTAGGACCTTGGCTGCGTTTCTTTCTTCTTTCTCACTATATGAACTCTGGCCTGCACTTTTATGTTGTGTTTCAGTGTCTCGCACACGTTTACCACTGCGATATTTGTAGGCTATTCTCGGATGGCAAGCGGCCTTTTCTTGTACATCTGCCTCAGTGCAGGCGGGTCCCAAAATCCCAGCAGGCGACAGACGCCTCCAAGAAATCCACAAACGGGCATCCAAAGGTGGAATGCCAATGTGTGCCACATACAGTACAGAAAGTCTTTTCACAATAACTCAACTACTTTGTCAAAATGTGAGAAAAAGAAATGCATTTTTAAAAATAGAAAACAAAAGTCTCAAAGAACAAAAGCAATGTATTGTTTTAAATCAGGAGTACATTTTCCAAAGCTCCAAGTACAATGTGTGAACAAAATACGTCAAGCTCACCCGGAGGTCTGCAGTTTCGCTGCCTGGCTTTAGCGTCATACGTTTCATCTCCACACCAAACTACCCATAAAGGGCGAGACACATCTGACGAAGGCTACACATCGGGTCTCCTTGCTTGTTCAGCACAGACATAACCTTTAAAAGTTTTTCGTTTGACCAGAAAAAGAATAAAAAGAAGCACAAGACTTGCCTGTGAGCCGCCCCTCGGACATTAGCAACTCGGACACAATACTCTCAAATTCAGATTGCAGCGCTCTGCCTGGCCCCGCCCACCTACACACACACACACACACAGGACTAACTGGCCAATCAGAGGAGTAGGAAGGTGCATTTGACGGGGATTTGCTTGAAATGTACAAATCAGTATCAGGCTGGAACTGGTAAGATTGGGGGGGATTGACTGAGTGGTCTGTAAAGTGTCTGCATGGAATCCCCCAAGAGGTACAAAAGGTCCTGACCACACCCTTGTAAACAAATAACAAAGCCACTTACTATTAGCACAGGAGGGGGGTCCACACTACGTGTCCATAGTAATCCCACGACCACGTGCTGAACACCAGTCAGTAATGGAGCAGGCACTTGTGTGGCCTGCTCAGTCGCGTCCACAGATCCCTCAGATTTGCTCCTCGCGGTCCCGTGCTTGTACTCACAACAACAAAAGTGTCACGGAAGCAGCAGTGACATCAACTGCAGGTAGGACATCGGAGTGACGGTCCCAACAAGCTGCAGTCATCATATGCCCTCCAGGAGCCCTCCAAGGCTAAAGAGGACAGTAAAGAAGTGCAGGTCGTCTGTCCCCAAGCATGGCTGCACTTGCAGTTCATGAGGCATTCAGCCGTGAAAGACGCTGGTTGATCGAGAGAGAATCCTAAAGGGCGTCACCAACAGACAGGAGTTTCTTCAACAAGTTTCATTCTGCTCTTCTCCACTTGATCTAAAATTCAGTCAAACTAGAGCTTGTCTCCTAATTTAACGTTTAGGGTTACACTTGGGCCGTGTGTGGCATGGTAGCCAAGGACAGGACTGTAAACCACCAGGACGGACGTCAATTCCAGCTTCTCTCCCACCGTGTGATGCCAAGCAAGCGAGTCCCTTAATCCGCCTGAGCGCCGACTGTAAACTTGAAATGTAAATGGCTGGCCTACCAGGCTGCTGGAGATCGAGTCACTTTAGAAAATGCCGTAACTGCTTAAAGGCCTGTAAATGACGAACATCTTGAAGAAGCGTCACGCAGATGTCAGTATTTCTTCTTCTTCTTCCTCCTGCAATTATAATTTAGCAGCCACTCTGCCAACACGCAGATTCTTCCTGCCAGGGTACAATTCAGATCTGCAGCCTACCTTGAAATGTTCAGACCGCCCAGAACACCAGCAGCCGTTCACCAAGTTCCTTCGACAGACCCAAGACAAGCAGTGGAGCGGGTGAATCATCACCAGAGCTGTCAGAGGACGACCGAGTGAAGACAATCCCTCCATCTTTCACACCAATAAGCCACCCTTTTTAAGAGATCTCTTTCTCACGTCAAGCGGACACCATCAACATATTGGAGCCGTCACCTTCAAAGCCCCCAGTTTAATGAAGTACTGATGTGGGGTCCGCCAGCCGTGCTGTGTCTTGAGCACTTGGAGTTCTCCTGTCCTCGGAGGACACACCTCAGCGTTTCCTAACACCATTTTTAATGCTGCTATTTGTTGGTCCGTGGTGTCGTCTTGGGCATTTCCTAGTGTGATGAACTGAGCCCGATTGATCTCAACTTCTCACCCTCCTAATATAAACAACGTCTCCAAATCCAGGAGATTATGGGACTCTGAAAGCAACGAGATTGACACCCCCCAACAGCCAAACCCCCCATGCTGTGAAGAATCACACGGACAGTCAATGCACGCAAACCTGACCCTCCCAAAGTTCACTCAGCACTCCTAATGCTCAACAAGATCCAAGATTTGGAGAACACGGCCAGTCAATGAATCAAAGTTTATAAAGTAAGACATTCCAACAGTCGGTGCTGCACCACAATAAGGAAATGTCCACCTGGGACCCCCGGATGAGCCCAGCGTGAAGCAGAAGAGAAGAGAACAAGGACTGCTGTCTAGACCAGGGGGTCCTGGAGGGCCGCAGGTGTTTGTTTTATCCAGATTTTCAGTTAGGACCCATTTATTTAGCACTACAGCAGAATGTATTTGGGCCTCGGGTTGTGATTCAGAGTCCTTACTCGACGATTTTAGTGGAGGGTTTACTGCCTGCCTGCCTGTCTGTTTTCATAACCAGCCATCAGCGATAAATGAGGTGGAAATGACAGGTGACATTTAAACCTGCGCACAAACATCAGAAGGGATTGGCGTCAAGATGAGGGTATGAAAAATGACAGAGGAGGACAAGACCAAGAAGTACAAAACATATTAGAATAATCTGGACGAGGGCAGGCCATTCAGCCCAACAACGCTCACCAGCCCTGTCCACTTCATTCTAAAAAAAAACCATCGAGTCGAGTTCTGAAAGTCCCTCAAGTCTTACAGTCTACCACACTACGTGGTCGCTTACTCCAAGTGTCTATCGGTCTGTGTGTGAAGAAAAATAACAGTCTCGACCCACTGGACTGACTCCTCTTCATCATTGTAAGCACTTCATTCAGGTCTCCTCTTCATCTTCTTAAACTCTAAAGGCTCAGCTCTTTTAATCTTCATCACTCATCCCCTGTAGCCCTGAATCAGCCTGGTCGCTCTTCTCTGGACCTTCTCTTGTGCTGCTGTGTCTTTACGGAGACCCCAACTGCCCCTCATACTCCAGATGTGGCCTCACCAGTGAGTTATAAAGCCTGAGCGTCACCTCCTGTGACTTGAACTCCACACGTCAAGGCGCTATATAACCTGACAGTCTGTTAATGGCTCCTGAACACTGTCTGCCAGTCAATATCTTAGAGTCCACTACGACTCCTAAATCCTCCTCATGAGCTGGACTCTCGATGTTCAGACCCCCATTGTGTAGTCAGACCTCACATTTCCACTTCCTATGTGTAATTCTTTACATTTCATCTCAAATCTGACCAAGTCTGTCTGCTCTCCAAGTCCTTCTCTGATGATATAACGGATTCCAGATTATCTGCTAATCCACCTATCTTGGTATCAACTGTGAACTTCACCCTGCACTGCCCCCTGCTGGTCACCACATAGAACTACTATCCTCCAAACATGACCAATCTAAAATGTGATAAAGATTTGTCTTGGAAGAATGAAAGCACCAATGCACCACTTCATTAAAGAACACGTTTCATTATCTGCTAGGCGTGCCTTCAAAACACAAAACGGATTGGAATGAAAACCTGCAGCCACTGCGGACCACCATGACTAGAGTTGAGTGTCCAGAGATAACCTCCTGGTTTCCTTACATGACCAAAACGGTTTCTGATCTCTGTAAGGATGAAGAGATTGTTGTCTTTGCCCCCTCTAACTGCCGTTTCTCTTCTTCATTTCAAAAATGGAGCGACTCGTGCAAACTACCAGACAGATCCCGGGGACCTTCAATGGCGCTGCTCTCAGTCACCAGCCTACTTCATTATTGAAAGGCCAGAGAGACAAAACAGCAAAGCGTAACCCTGACATGTGTTTGTGGCAGCGCTGCGCTGCTTGCTTATAGGAGTGACAGATAAATAAATAAATAGTAGAAATAAACAATTACTTAATCACATACACATTTTATATTGAATTACAGCAAACCAGAGGATGTGCTTTGATTTGGACTGTAAATTAACAACAGATGAGAAGCGCAGTCGTGCATTTGCTTTGGGGCAGGGGGTCATGTTATTGCCCAAAGGCAGCGTCACCTTTACACCTCGAAACAACTCCTAATTTGTGGTGGGGCACACTGAAGGACTCGAGTTGACCAACTCCTGCTACCTCTCATCCCCTGGTGGTGCTGTCCCCTCGATTACGAGGGTGTTTTTCCGAGTCACGTTTTACTAGTAGCACAAGGCGAGATTTAAGAGCGACGAGCACCAAACACCACAGACAAGCAAGCTGCAGTGTGCTGCTCCCTTAAAAAGTTCAGAGCAACTAAATACGTTCATTCTGTTCGAATCAAGACTTCATGCAGCCACTCCTGCACTCAACAGCGGGTACCTGTGGGTCACTGGGCAGCCTGCTCACGGGTAACGTGGGTACAACTGAATCATATCAAGAAAACGCGGCCCGCCCACTGATCTAAAAACTAGCCAAGGCAAATCTGGCACTTTCTTACTTGACTCAGTAGGTTTATAACAACAACATTTCTGTCTGTCACACATTTTCATAGGATGAAGAAAGAAAAAGTCAAAATATAAAACTAAAATTAGGGAATACTAATTAACATAGAATAAAGTAAGGTCCAATGGCTGGGAGGACCGAAAAATCAAAAAACCTGCAGGGGTCTGAGACCACCTGGCCAGCCACCTCTAGTCATTCGACCTCACATCAATGACCTCAATCAGTCCTCATAGTTTTCAGGCTTCACATGGAAGAACGTGATGATGATGATGGCCGTGGTCAAGTGGATCCATCAATGTACAGACAGCACGGTGTTGTATACTAAAAAGAAATTCATTAGATGAACACAAAGGTATTTTTATCCATACATCCATCATCCAACCCGCTATATCCCAACTACAGGGTCACGGGGGTCTGCTGGAGCCAATCCCAGGCACCACAGGGCACAAGGCAGGAACAAACCCCAGGCAGGGCGCCAGCCCACCACAGTAAAGTTATTTCTGCTTTTTATCCATTTACTTTTTCAGCAGACCCCTTCATGCAAGGCGACTTACAACATTTGAGATACAAATGGAGCTCGGCACATGAAATGCTTTCCTCATAGCCGCACGGTGCCAGCAGCAGGAACTGAACCCACAACCTCAGGGTTTGAAGCCCAAAGCCCTAACCACAAGGCCCATCCTTTTGTTTTTTTTTGCTTTTTGCAATACAACAATTCCTCCATTTCCTGACTTGCTGGAAGGAGCCCATCCAGGTAGAATTGGGCACAAGGCCCAGAACTAACCCAGGGCAGGACCCAATTGTGTGGTGGCACACATGGGCAAACACGACAACCCACAATCATGAAAGGATTTGAACCCTGCAGGTGTGAGGCAGCAGGACTAAGCACTGTGCCACCATGCCACCCAGTCTGAGATAGAGCTATGGTGTACCCCTTTGTAAGGATGTGCCGTATCCAGCATTGCCAAGTATGGCTGAACACACTTTTGTTGGTTCATCTTTCTAACGACAACAGGACAGAAGCAAATCCTACCACTGCATTCATTTGCAGAGACGCTGAACCAAAAGAGCTGCACAGACAGATTTTTAGGGCACCACTGTATTTGTGCCCAGATGGAAATAAAGAGTTTACAGAAGCGCAAACCAAATAGAACTACAAAAATAAAAACCTCTGTTTATTGGACCTATTAAAGTTCTGAAGAAAACTGAACCGGCCATTCTGGGATATTCCACCTCTGTGAGAGCGCCCGCCATGTTATAAGGTCTGTGCTGAATAATAAAGTGTCATTGTGGGCAAGACTGACTGGCACAGGTGGCTTCAGCTGCCAGGAGTAAACAGGGTCTGGGCTTTCTACAGGGCGTCAGATGAGGGGAGCAGAGAGGAGTACGAAGCCGAGCTCATTTGGGTTTTCCATCAAATGAAATTCTGCATTTTAATCCACTCCTGCTTATCACAGTGGTGGTGACTTGCATGTTGGCCGGATACACAAGAACACATCTGTAGATTTAAAACATAAAAGGTTTTTAGGTGAAGTATTCCTTTAGCTGTCATTTACCACATGCAGTTTATAGCGATGGCGGAGAAAAAAAATGTTAACGTCATATTTTCATGAGGAAATGGACATAGCAAAGTTTCTGATAAAATGGCACCCAGTGGTGACCAACACTTAACAGCAGCAGAAAATATCAAAAATAGGCCGCGAGAACAAAAAGAAATCTCAAAAGCCTGGCGCAGCCTAATCCACAAGTCACGTCACCCAGCAGTATGGTCACAATGGGCACAGTGCGTGCATTTCGTGGTAATAAATTGATAACTCAGCACCACCGCTTTTGAATTGAAGACCCACCTCTCCACTCACTCACTGGTCAAAGGTCCCGTCTTCAATTCAAAGGCACGACCTCGTGTCAGGGGACTTGCTGTGTGTGGCCTGCTTTTGTCTTCCTGAAGTATTGAATGAGATTTTAGTCAGAAATACAGGCGCTTGGCGTTGTGAGCCTACAGTTGGAGGACCGGACATGTGGATTATGAAACACGACTAACGTCAGATCTGTCTCATGGACGTTCCTCATATTATTTGCTGTCATTCAGCACTGGTTACCATCGTGTCCAGTCCTATGTCAAACTTGATGTCTGTTCTCCAAAAGAACGAGAGACTCCATTTTTTCGTCGCCAACACTACAAAGCACAGATTTTTGGATGAAGTATTCCTTTAATACAAGTCCTAGTAGGAACAGCGCATTATTACGGCAATTAGTAATAACGGCCAAGACGAGAACCACATTGACATCTGCAGAGTCAGGCTGACGTATGCAAGACCAGCGTATTACGCTTACAACTTTCTTCTGCTTCACAAACACTTGGCTTCCATTGCGAGGTGCCAGTTAGAGGAGCACAGAGGAGATGCGGCAAAGTAAAGGCATTCAGCTCAGTGCCCACAGATTATGCCAGCGGGCGACGACAAAAAAGGCAGCAGGGAACGCAGTCTTGAGTACAACCAGGAGGTGAGCGATGACGTCAGCAGTCATAGTGCCAGGCCTTCTAAAAGAACATCAAGTCAGGTCCGCCTGTCCACCACACTACTTGGTCGCTTAGTCCAGGTGTCTGTGGTGCTCCGTGTAAAGAAAATCTTCCTAATGTTTGTGTCAAACGTACCCTCAAGTCTCCAACTCTGGCCCATCTTCTTGTTGAACTCATTTTTAAAGTAACAGCGGAGATCCACTGGACTTTTAATTCTCTTCAGAAACATTTCTGTTGCGTCTTCTCTTAATCTTCGTTTTCTAAAACTGATTTAACTAACCGTCTGGAAGAACAGCCATACAGAAAATTAGAACATGGAATCGGGAGGTCCTGCCTTGCGCCCTGCGTTGGCTCCAGCGGACCCCTGTGATCCTGTAGTTAGGAAAATGGAGGCTAGCTACGGCAAGTCTCACCACTCAGTCTCATGTAAGGTTGTTCAAACGGCCTCCAACCTTTTGTGAGACCATAAAAGAAGCGCGTAATGCACGTTTGCTTCGAACCGGCGAGCAGTTAACTTTAAGATGGCATCTGAACCCTCAATGCCATTAACACGTGAAGACTGCCAAGTGTATGCCAGCTCTTAGTTACCAGACTAGGCTGACCCGCCTTTTAAGTTGGCCACTTCTTAAGGCAATTCAATATGCAGATCAATTTGATATTTTATACAAACTCATTTTTATTACTTTGATACTCGTAGTTTGTTGTTTTTGTGATGAAATTGAAACTTTTTTTCTATATGGCGGTCGCCCTTTTGAACCCCCTGATATTTACTACGCGGTGAGGCTCGTCTACTCCATCAACATTAATGATTTCCAGAGACATCATTTTGTCTATTTTTCCAGCACATCGCACACAAAAGCAAGGGAACGATGGGAGCACCAGAACTCTGCTGACATCGCGTCGCAAGCTGCAAGTAGGGAGTCTGTGATAAGTGGAACACCGCTACGCTTTGCACTCACGGGACAGAAGGACAATCCTGACCGCTTTTATGCAGGAAGAACGAAAGAAGAAGATATCGGAGTAGAAAATCATCTTTTACCTGGAAAAACAAAACTACAAATCCCATCATGCATTGCAAAATGGACGGGGCGAGTGTGACACTCCACGCCTGCGTAGCACTCACGGGACGGAAGGACAATCCCGACCGCTTTTAAACAGAAGGATACTTGTACGGTTTTTTTAAGGCGGCAGCTCGTTTTTACTTTTCCGACATATGTAATAAGAACCGGGCCAACGTTCTTAACTCTTGGGTTTTAAAACGTTTAAGAATTTAGCCTTCATTTTCCAGGTCACATTGAACTTGTGGCTCTCCCTGTAAGACACGGCTGTCGAACTCCAGTCCTGGGGGGCCACAGTGGCTGCAGGTTTTCATTCTACCCATCATCTTCGTTCGTTTTTGCTGCTAATTAACGTCACTCAGGCCCCTTACTTGTCTCTTTTTTCTTAATTAGCAGCCAAACAATAATGAGACACAAAACAAGTCGCCACACGACCAGCTCACCTGTGCCCGTCACACAATATCTGAAGATAAAGAAAGGTGATGGTCTCGGTAAGGCTGATCTCTCGGGTCACCAAAACATTTTCACAATGTTCTTACAAAAAAATCAGCTCTTTTGGAAATGTCTGCTGTGGCAGAATGAGAGCAGCAAGAAGCCATGGAATTAAAGAACGGCTTTAATTAACGGCAAGAAGCAGCTTCTCATTAAGAGACTGGTTGGAGTTTGAAATCCCAGTTTAGCTGCTCATCTCTTGCCTCGTTTCACATCTCATTTCTGTTTGGCTGTCACTTAATGAAGAAAGGAATACATTTAGAGGACCGAATCCTTAAAAACAGAGCTATTTAAATGAAGGGAAAAGAAGTTAATCAGCAATGGAAACTGGTCACAGATTAGGAAAAGGGGGAGAATGAAAACCTGAAGCCACTGCGGCCCTCCAGGCCTGGAGTTTGACTGCCCTGCTCTAAGAGGTGAACCAACGCTGGACATGGCGCCAGGCCGGGGCGACGTGCACAGCTAGTCTCCCTCACGTCAGGAGCGTTTAAGAGTCCCCGATAATCTAACTAGGGATCGATACTTCAAAACTCAAACTGCACTCCTTTGACATCGAGTACCGTTCACTACTTTTTTTCTGTAAGATACAGAAGCAGGGTTATGGCAGACGGCGTATTAAGACACTTTCTGAGCTCACGTACTGAACTGACGCAGCACAACCATAAAGCCAGGCCCCTCGCTCAAGCGCAGACAAACCGAGCAAACCGAGAGAGAGCTTAGCTGTATGCTGCTACTTTGTATGGATGGAAAAGAATTCAGCGGCCCGATGCAACATTTGAGAGGAGAACCAGCAGTCCAGTGGCAACAAGCAGCCCAGTTAAACACTTAAAACACACACAGGCACGCCGATCAACAGAGAGACGTTTGTAAAACATCAGAGCGATGGAAACCTGAAGGCTGCAGGAGAGTCTTTAAAGATGGACAAGACGCCATTCAGTAGGATTATGTAGAAGCGGGTTTACTGAACACTTTTTAGTTTATCCATCCATCAATTATCTACACCACTACATCCTAACTACAGGGTCACGGGGGTCTGCTGGAGCCAATCCCAGCCAACACGGGGCGCCAGGCAGGAATCAAACCCCAGGCAGGGCACGTTTTTAGTTTATCACCCCTTGATATTTATGAAATGTGAAGCCCGTTGTTAGCATAATGGAGGACACGTAATAGTGAAGCATCACTGTCACAGCATTTTGTCACGGGTTCGGTTGGTTTTGTTTCTCTGCCAATAAAAACAAGGGGTACAGAACAACAAATACACATAAATAAGAAGGTTAAATTGTCTTCACACCATCGAAAATACTTAATAGCTGTGCCTAATTTGATGATGAAAACTGAAAGTAGCTTCTCTTTCCAAAAAATAAGTGCCTGAGTAAATGTTAATAAAATATTCATTATTTTGCAAGTTTAGTGGATTTAAAAGTACTTTAATTACATTAGTAACAGCATCTAGTGTCATAAATATCATTGGAATTTTGCATTCCTAAAATTCTATTGAGCTCCAGTTTCCTCCCACAGGCCAAAGACACGCAGGTTGGGTGGACTGACACCGTTAAACTGGTGTGTGTGTGTGTGTGTGTGTGCGTGTGTGCTCGTTCAGCCTGTCCTGGGATTGTTCCTGCTTTGCACCCGCAGAGGCAACATAGGATTAAGCTTAAAATTTATCAACATTATTTTTCTAAATACAAATTTGAAACTTAACTAAATGGAAGTTAAGCTAATATGACAAACTCTTTCTCGATTAAACAGAATATAAGAGAAAATGCAAATGTGGGAATCTTATTTTGTAAATGTTAGCATTCTAAGAGGATCACAGTTTAAGTACGTTTGTGAGGCGATTGCCGGTTTTAAATGTATTAAACCAATAGGCAAATCTTTATGAAAACGTAAAAATTCCCATTATCTTTATTACATTTGTACGTTCATTCTTTGCTACCCAGATCCTTCACGCATGGAATTTGCGTGTTGTCCGTATGGCTGCATCAGTTTCCTCCCACAGTTCAAAGACATGCAGGTTAGGTGAACTGGCAAAGCTAACCCGGCCATAAGTGTGCGTTTGTCCTGGAATGGATGGGCGCCCTGTCCAGGGTTCACCCCTGCCTTGTACCCTATGGCAGCTGGGATAGGCTCCGGCAGCCTCCCATAGCCCTGGTCTGGAGTGAGCAGATTAGAAAATGACATGTTCATTCTATTAATATAGATTTTGTAATAAATTTGTTATGGTGACCTTTATACTGTGTTGTGATATTAGCTCATTTAAATACAGACTGGCCCATTAATATTTACCATTGTAAACACTATCATCATTTGAAAAGACATTTCTATGCTTTCTAAAAAATCCTCGGTATTGCAAACCTGACACATAAAATACTTGAATCGGTATCGATTTCAAACACAATGGTATCGCCCATCCCTAAATCGAACCCTTCACCTCTCTGTAATGGGAAAGCAGAAAGGCCAGGTTGCACGAGAGGCGGTGCCCGCCTAGGGGGGTTAAACCGGTTTCTTAATTCTTGTAGTTCCGTATGTGACACGTGTTTCACTGCGCCTTTAGTTCACGCTAAAACTTAACCCCAAAGTATGAAAATGCCCTCCGCTCCTTCCCACTCCACTGCCCTCCCAACAGACCGACCAAACGAGCGCGACTGCGGACGGCGCCTCCGGGGCGAACTCGCGAAAGCCAATGGACGGGGCGCCGTCGGTGATTGGCCAAAAGAGCGAATGGGCGGAGTAACACGTTCTGGCAGTGTCGCCCGCCCGCCTGCCTGCCCAGAGGAGACTAGAAGCTGATAGTCGGATTTCTAAGATTAATAAAAATCAGAAGCAGGACTTTCCGATATACAAGGAAACGCAAGAAAAACATGAAATGCGACACTCTGAATTAAACGTGGCACCACTGGACCTCTCTATCCTCAACAGGAGTTGTGAATTGGATAGCTAGCGGGCCCACGAAGCGGTCACATTTATTGCTTTTCGCACAAGTCAGCAGAGCAAAGCGCCAAAGCATTTGATCTGCGCGTGCGGAGCTGGGCTTTGGTCGGAGCTTCTGAAGACGCGGAGACGGAGCAGACCTCCCAGGCCTCAAGTAAACGCGCAATGCGGTTGCCCCCTACCTGGTACTCGATCTCCAGAGAGGCGTCCTTCTTCATAGTTTGGTAAAAGCACTCCTTCCGACCCGCCGGCAGCGTGAACGTGAAGTCGCTATCCAGCGCCTGCGAAAAGGCAGCCGAGGAAATGCTCCATTCGGCGAGGAACACAAAAGCGAACACCGACAGCGCTTGAGCGCCCATGTCGCTCGCCAGCCAGCCAGAGCAGGCGGGAGGAAGCGCGTGTGTCGGCTGCTGCAGAGCAACCAATAGGAAGGCAGGCGGGTCGCTCTGGAGTTACCCGCGCAGCTGTCTGTCCGCAAGTGCGAGGAGGAGGAGGCTCCGCTGGGCGTGTCACGTGGAGCGGGCGACGGCGCTCGTGGTCTCCAATCGTGAAAGCGTCAGGTCAGCTTTTAAAGGGACACGAACGGCAGACGTCTGTGTTCACGTTAGCGGACCTGCGCGATCTGCACCTCTGCGTTTTCCGTTTTCTAACGGGCTCGTTTGATCCCACATATGCCACCAGTCTCCGCGGCTCCGTTCTGATTTGACTCCTGGATTTCCGTTATAAGCGGCGGCGGCCAGGCCAGAAGTGGCCAGTTTGGGGCTTTGGGTAGCAACCAGGCTTACGAACAGAAATTCTGAAATCAGGAAAGTCAATCGCCCGTTTTAGGAGTTTCGTCAAAGTCTATGAATGAAATGCACCAAAAGTTGTCGTTTTAAAGAATAAAATCCAACTGCTGAGTGCAGCGTGAACCTAACCAAAGAAAACTGGATTGTCATGTCCTCAATGAACTGTGCGTGCACATGCGCTCTGGTAACCCGGTTTTTCACAGAAACACCCGTTTTTTGAAATGTCATGTAAACCTGCACACTGGTTAGAGTAGGTGGGTTAACAGAGGAAGATTTCTCCACAATTAACCCAATTATGTGGCCATGTAAACCCTTAACCAGGTTAAGGCCAAGGAGTTCGTGGTCAGCACATGTCCGTCACGCTCTGTTCACCTCCACGTGTGTTAACGTCACACAAGCTTCCAGTAGCAACAGTCAGAAAATAGTGGAGGCATCCACAAGGTACGTGTCATGAAGAAGATGCTGTGGGCATCTGACTCTTCACAGGCCTGCTGCCGGAACGAACAACAACGACCTTACCTCCTCCTCGTCACGCTCTGATAAAGAAGGTTATTATTTACAGCAGATTGGTGTCCCTGTGGCATGAGATGCTCAGTGCGTTGGCCATTAACCAGAACAACTGCATTGTTGGTAAACTTTAAGGAATCATCATTCCATTGTTCCCATTTAAAGGGGGCCAGAGTTTACCTAAACTGAAAATGTAAGAGAGAAAGGGGGTCTGGACCGACCCCACAGTGGTGCATCGTCATGAGACGTCACTTTTAGCTTCACCCTGATGGGATCGACTGCGTCACACTGAACAGCCACGTGACTCCTTGAAGCCGGCTGTAAACACAGTGTGGAAGCTGATTGGGACGGTTCTTCTCCATCTGCTACCAAACCTTAAGGCTTCTCTGGAGTGGCGAGCGTCGCAGCGCTTTTGCTTTCAGACGAGTCTCGCCAAGCAGGGAGGATTACAGAGAACCACTACAGTTAGGGTTCTTATAGTGTCCTCATAAGTGATAAGACAAGAGTCGCACCCATACCATCGAGTTTCAGGTCAGACTCGTCTTTACTTTCAGCCACTGTCACTCTAACACAAACCGGTCACAATCAGTTAAAGCGGTCACCTTATCTCCAATCACTAACGTCACTCCTCTACAGGGCTTAGCGACAGTGACAGTTCAGTGCCTTCCTCCTTTTACCCAACTGCAGTCCATGGGCTGAATGAGCAGAGGGCAGGTGGAGATGGTGTGCCCTTCATGGAGAGTCTCTTCTTCTTAGACTTCGTCACGAGATCCGTGTTGTGGCAGGAGGGCTCCTGGTGTGTGACACGTCTAGTCAGGTTGGACCGTTCTGATCTCTCAGCCCGAGATGTGGCTCTGTGCCTCTCGATGGTGTCGATCAAGGCTTCCGTGTGTCTATATGGCTGTCTCCAGCAAAGGAATAAATCGAGTGTGACGGCATTTCTGTCAGCAGATGCTCATGTGAAGTTTCACCACAAATATTTGGGTTGCGTTTTAGTTTTCACGCTTCTGTCTTTTGATCTCACTTTTGGTTTTTTGGTTTTTTTTTTTACTTTTGCCTGCAGTTATGGAAGTCAAGTTCTGCCAAAGAAGGAAATAAAAAATTACATTTTGTCTATTTTCTGATCTTGTACACTGTCTTAGCAGTCTGTTCAATGTATAAATCAAAATGATTACCTGGATGGGAAAAAATGGAAAAGGTTAAATAAAAAAAGGAAAAATGGATTAAAGATTAGCAACACATAACAATCAGGGACCTCCAAATACCCGGAGAGCAATGGCAGTGGGCCTGACGGTGACTGGGAGTACCGAGTCAGAGTTTCTATCTTTCATATCCATCCATCTATCATTATATAGCACCTTTCACATCCATCCATCTATCTATCCATCTATCTCTCTATTATATAGTGCCTTTCTATCTATCTATCTATCTATCTATCTATCTATCTATCTATCTATCTATCTATCTATCTATCTATCTATTATATAGTGCCTTTCATATCTATCTATCTATCTATCTATCTATCTATCTATCTATCTATCTATCCATCTATCTATTATATAGTGCCTTTCACTCTATCTATCTATCTATCTATCTATCTATTATATAGTGCCTTTCATATCTATCTATCTATCTATCTATCTATCTATCTATCTATCTATCTATCTATCTATCTATTATATAGTGCCTTTCACTCTATCTATCTATCTATCTATCTATTATATAGTGCCTTTTACTCTATCTATCTATCTATCTATCTATCTATTATATAGTGCCTTTCACATCTGTCTGTCTATGAAGGTGAACACAATGGCCTCCTTGCCATTGCAGGACATGCCCTTTGACCTCAGTGATGCTCCTCCTCCCTCTACTCTCCACTCCAGCGCTGGTGTCTGTGGTGTGGTGACTCCTGTTGCTGCTGCTGGTCACCTGAGTGCCATGCCCTGCTCTACAATGACTAAGATTACGTTAGACTTTTTGAAGCACCCACTCCAGGCGGACCTGTGGACCCTTCCTTTCCAGGACGTTCTTCTTGGACCTCAGCCCATTGCTTCTCCCCCTGGTCATTTGCGTGGCCTCATTTGTCTTCAGCGTATTCTGTCAGTTTTTGATGTGTGGAGGTTGTAAGGACAATGTGCTCCAGTGCTGAAGGAGGAGACAATGGAAGTGCAGAGAAAAAGGCAAATAAACAGCAGGACCGAAGCCAGGCAGCTGAAATAGCCAGGGAAGCAAAAGAGAACATGATGATCAGAGCTCAATACAAATTCCAAAAGTCAAACGTGAAATGTCTCAACTCCCCGAACGGATTCTACAGTCGCTAACACGCGAGGGCTTTGAGAAAATATCCAGGCCTTTGGACTCTGCTGTTGCTGTGCCACCATCTTAAATAGTGATGGCGCGATGGCATCACTGCTGTCTATCTAAACCTTGTAGAGGAATAAGCAGGTCACAGCAAACAACAAAGGGCGGGGGTGCCACCCAGCAGCTCCATTTAATGCGATGGATAAATAAAGAGAAAACCAAAAAGCGCAGACGGGGTGAAACATGGCGTGCTGCTGTTTTAGACCAGAGATGCTCCTGTAGGAAAGCCCATTGTCTTCCGCTCCAGAGACTTGCGGTGGTCCCCAGATCTTTATAGTGCTGCACCAGAAGGAGCTTCAGGTGGATGTGGACACCAAGTTACTTGTCCTCTGGTGGGTGAAAACGGAGATAACGTTGAAGACTGCGCCTCCTGTCTGCTGCAGGTGGCATTGCCAGCCGTTTCAGAGCCTTAAGGGCGTCTCCTAAGCGCTTGTGCGTGACCACCTATAAGCCTACTGTATCGTGTCATGTGACCAGCAACAGGGCGAGCGACCATAAGCGACATGGAGGCAGCCATGCGAGGGCACATCTAAAATGGAGCGGAGCACAAAAGAAGCCAAATCGTTCTGGGGTTTATATTTTAATATCTTTATTCTGGCAAGAATTAGAATGTCAGAAATATCAGCAGAGCCATGCAATTCTGAAAACCTGCGACCGACTCCAAATGGCACCTCTCAGCGTGGCGCGGCTCAGCTAGCGTTTTTAGCCGCCAGCCTGCCCGACTGGCACTGGACCAACAGAAACAGAAAGGCTTTGGCTTTGCCTCTCCTACTCACACGGCGTCCCCTCGGCTGGTGTGCTGTCCCTTGTTGGAGTCTCTGCCATGACGGTGACAACAAATGGAGAGCCACAGAAGTCACGGGTCAGGCCGACCATGTCGAAGCACAATTGTGAACTTAGAGACCCCGGTGCCCTGCACCCCCAGGACCCAGCGCCATGTGCTTTGACTTGGTGGGACTGAAGCCTACGAGAACACCTGCCAGCGCCCCCCAGTGGAGAGATGGTGAAACACACACAGTGCAGTCGAGTCCCGTCCTTACTTTAGTATTTGTATCAAGACCACCGTCTCTGACACGCTCTTTGGGTCTCTCTTTGTGACGGTCCTGCGGCTCATTCATGTTAGTCGTCCTCGGTGAGGCGTGTTCATTACGGACAGCAGACCTCTGCACTTTCACAAAGCCCTCCATCACGCGGGGCCTGCACTGCATTGTTTTTACGCATCCGCCATTTTGTTCATATTTACACAAGAGTTCTGCTCTGTTTATTTAGTTGGCACTCGATTGTTTCAGGGTGGCTGATTTGTGTCCGCATTTCCACAGACAGAGCCCTGGCATGTGAAGCAATTCGGGATGGTCCAGCTTCCAAACTGAACCCCCCCAACAGGGACTCCACATGCAAAGGTCAAAGACCCCCATAGCTTCACGCCGGGGTCACAAGGTTCATGTCGTTGCCCACTAGGGGGTACACAATGCGACCTCAAAAGGCCCTCGGTACACCCAGACGCTCACTAATGCAAACAATAAGAAGAATTTCTGTCCTGGGCAGCCACTTCAGCCACCACTACTGTGCAGCATCCACCTGATGATGTGACGGCAGCCATTGTTGTGCCAGCCCTCTCACCACACATGAGCTGTTAGGTGGTGACAAAGGCAGCCATTTAGAGACAGGGGGGTGATTAGGGGGCGAGAGTGACCAGGGCGTGGTGGGCAATTTGGTACGAAAGCAGAGAGAGTCAGGACCTCAGTTTTACGTCTCATCTGAAGGACGTCACCATTTTTACAGCACGGTGTCCCCGTCACCGCATTGGGCCATAGGGATCCACGCACAGAGCACAGGGTAAGTGCCCCCTTCCAGCAGCGACCCCAGCCTTTCCTAGGTGGTCTCCCATCCAAGTGCTGAGCTTCAGAGCACGATGGCCGAGGACTGTCCTCTCATGGCTTGATTTGATTGGTCAACGTGCCCCGGGAGCCGTCATTTGTCTGGACTGTCAACTAAAGTGCTTTCAAAATGGCGACCAGCAGACAGTCAGGCGCTTTTCGGTGTTTGAGATGTCTGTCTGCAGCCGGGCCGGGTGAGGCCATTGGACTTGTTAATCAGATCAGCAGGTGAACGTCACCCTGGAGCCTCTCTAGGGGACAGTAATGACCCTAAAAAATATATAGAGCACCTTTCACATGCGCATCTTACCAGTCATGGTGCCATGATAGAGAGTGGTGGCACAGAGTCAGAACTGCACTGGACGGCGTGCCCAGGGAGATTATATAGCGCCTTTCGCATCTGTCACTGGAGAGGGCGACGTGTTGAATGTTGGTTGGCACATGCAAGTAAGAGTTTCATTATATTCTGGGCATCTGCCATATAGTGCCTTTCACATCTGGTGTAAAATGAACAGATAAGTTTGTGGGCAGCCCCCCATATCACATCCCTGGCTTTTGAAAGGTAAAGAGATATTCACAAGACCGAGTCCGAAACAGAACTGAAGTTGAGATGCCAAGATGGCGGTTTAAATAGTCAGACCGGAAGTGACCGTCTTCTGACATCAATCGAGGCGCCGGAACTGGAAGTGACGTCTTCAAGGTCGAGTCACACAGGCGGCTGGTCTGTGGAGATGACAGGAGAAGATTTAGTGCACACCGCCACCCCCTGGCCTGGCGTGGCATTACCTTCACTTGGTCCATACAACGTCCTCCTCCTGGCACGTGTGTGACACTGGCTATCAATCTATTGTTATGCACATGCGCGTAGGGACACTTACTAATGAAACGAAATGAAATCAAATGTCACTTACAGTACAATATGTAGTGAAAGGCTTAGTCGCTGAACTCCAAGAAGAAAAGAAAAAGGCAACAAATAACAATAAAGATAATAATAATAATAATAATAACAACAGACTACATTTTAAAAATAATAATGTTAAATGTCAGCAATGCTATCCATTATATTAGAATAATAAATTAATCATCGACCACAGGATAACACGGTAAGCTCTGAAGATGTGCGTCCGGTCCTTTAGAGCAATCTGATTGGTCCGTCTGGCTTTGGTGACGCGACTGAAAGAGGCACACGAGGAGGAGGCACGCGGAGAGTCGTCTTTAAAGGCACGAGGAGTACAAGCCGTGAAGGAGGTGAGCGGCGGTCTCTACGGGGGGCTCGATGGCTAAGAGATTTTAAATGTCTTCTTTTATTTCTTCTGTTAACTCTCTGTGACAGGTGACGGGGTTAATTGGTAATTCGACTTAATCTTTACGTCTAAGACGGTTTGCACCCCTGGCCTCTGAAGCTGTAGAGAAGTCCATTCTTAGAGTTCAGAGAGTTAGGATAGCAAGGGTTAAATCACAAAGAGGCCTGCGCGCGTTTCGCTTTTTAAGGTCAGGTATGTGAGAGCCCCCCTCGTCTCCAGGTGGCGCTCGTGAGCTGAGCACCAGAGATAAGGGGACGGGTTCAAGGAGGGGCCACGATGGAGAAGACGAGTGGGCGGAGCTAATTAGAGTCAGGACCAGGACAACAGGAAGCTGGGAGTCAGAGAGGTGTGAACTCTAAATAACAGTAAGATGGCGCCATCGCTGGGCGCTCGCTGCATTTGAATTGTACGCCACGCCGTGACGCTTCATTCTGCCCGCACACCCTGAGGTCTCCGAGTGCCTTCAAAGCCTGATCTTGGTGCCAGTCGACACAACCCATGAACTGGGCAGTCAGGGCACAGCGGAACAGAAATTCAGCCTCACCTTCCCCTAACGCCTGGCACAAATGTGGCAGTGAACCTGACCTGACAGGCTATGTACGGCCGCACACCCAGCTGACATGAGCTAAATACAACGAGGGCGTCACCACAACGTATGTGCGCACGCCCACCGGGAGCCACGGGCCATGATGCCTACACACACAACAACGGTCCCACGCCCACCGTGCGCCTTACCACATAGCTCATGTGACAAGTACAGCCGACTGGTCAAACCGCTGGGCTGGCACCAACGTGAGCCACGACCTCAGTGGCCGCAAGTGAAGGCTTTGACACGACAGGCACGTCCACAATGGCCCGACGATCACGGCTGGCACTACAACAGCCTCGGCAGAGTGACCGGGTGTGCTGTGTGCCATGAGAGGTGCCAGTCCCCCGGCGCACATTCGCACCACAGACAGACTGCGATGGGCAGTGGTGGTGACTTGTGTGGCACTGACGGGCCGCTCCTCTTCATCATTCACGAGACTCTGACATTTCTACACCCTGACCGAGTCCTTATCGCCATTCGGCTCACGGGCAGGGTGACGGCGGCCCGGGCTCCCCCTGAAACGCACTGCACAGGTTCACCGTCTTGTGCCATGGTGGGCTCAGGTCAGCCATATTGACTTACAGAAGACACTTCTCTCCTTTTCTTTTCATTTGTCTGCACCAACTGTGGCTCAGGCGGTGGTGGCAGTCAGTGACGTTACATCGGACTCCATCTACGCAGTGACATTCGGCCCCCCGTCACACACTCGCCACAGCGTGTACTGTGCACACCACACGTGGCGGTGACACAAGTGACAGTACAGGACAGCGATGTCCACCTGCATTCACTTCCCAATACGAATCGACAAGCAGCGTCAATGAAAATGCAGACGATGAAAAAAGCGATGGCGACTAAACCAAGATGGGGGGGACGGAGATGTCATTGTGCAGATTCAGAATGTGACAGAAGGACGCCAGCAGAGGACGGTGTGGTCGACAATCCTTCAGGCCCCCTGTATGATAGGACAGCACTCACTTTAGGCTTTGGGTGAATCAGCCTTGCGTGGTCTTTATAGCAGAAGAGGGTGGCACCGTTGGTGACCTCGGGTACTATGGAGCTGTGCAGCAGACTCCCCCAGGACCCCCACTGTAGGCGCAAACTCCAAACGCTGGCAGACGCCATGCGGCTTCCTCACCTCCGCTACACGGGACCAGCGGCGCGCGCTCTGACATTCCGTCACACTCTTCCTCCTGGCGACCTGACAAAGACACGCGTACGGTCAGCAGCTCCTGGTCTTTGGGCTCCATTGGGCTCCATTGGGCTCCATTGGGCTCCATTGGAGCTTCTCTGCTCGCCATTCGTATTCTCATCACGTCGGTGAACCTCAAATGGGCCGGAGGTCTGTGTGTGTACCTCGAAACTTAAACGACTACAGTATAAAAGAATTAACACCGCGGCCTCATGTCCTGCTCGGGACCCTGCCCTCAATTACGATAAAACCCACCGCTGTATAGCGTCTTCATGGCCTGCGGGCGTAAGTGAGGACTTTCTTTAAATGACTACAGTGGTGTGTGCAGGACAATGGCGGCTTTGCCAATCGAGTACTAAGTTTGCTACGTGTGTGGACCACCGGGCGTGTACAGCCACCCTAACCCAACACAGACAGGCAGACCCAAGTGCCAGCCCAGCACACGTGTTTTATTTAAAGCTGGGGTGCGCTTTTGTCTGCTGCCCACAACGCAGTCCTTCTGCCTCCACTCCACTCCACTCCACCCTCGCAAGCTTCGTCTTTCCTCCACCCGACACTGGCACCCCGAATGGAGTGTCCCAGGTGGCTCCATCATCGGACCTGGCATCACTCCCCGGTGGAGTGAGAGCTCAATGAAGGGCTCTGCAGCTCCCACTGGCGGCCCCCATGGAACCCAACAGGGCTGTGCCAAACTCCAACTCCCAGCATACCCTGCAGGAATCCGTGGTGCCACAGCTGTCCAGAGAGCTGCCCTTTAGCGTCCTGGGGCAGATGCTCTCTCCCCTGGTCCTTCCATACAGTTGGCATCATCGGGTATTGGCCGTGGCTGCCCGTCACACGTGTAACGATGAAATCAGGGGTCTTCTTCTGTCAGTTTTCTCATTATAGAAGTTCCTAACAACTTATAGGATGCAGATGGACTGTGGACAGAAGCTCCTTCTCAGTCTCCCCGGTCATCAGGCCATGCTGCCGTTTCCCTTGCTGAGGCCACTTTTGGGATGGCCGGTAGCTTGGCTCATCTTCTGTGCCCTGGTCTGAGAGGGCACATCCTGTAAAGTGTTCAGTTCTCTTCCACAGCAAGCGGGAGGTGACACCACTGCTAACTAACTCTCCCTTTCTGCGTGTAGTTCTGCGGGGCAAGTCCTGACCTGACTAGAAGTGGTCATTCATTTTGGAGAGACAGATGGAGCTCCTGCCCACCATCACTCCACAAAGCCATCTGAATCACGGCTGAGGCCGTTATCTTTTGTGGTTGACCTGGGGGCCACCCCAACTCTCTCAGGTGGCTCTTTATCTATTATATAGTGCCTTTCATGCTGGACAGCAGCAGTGTGGTGTGCATGCTGATTAGTACATCAGAGTAAGAATGTCACTGCAGTCTGCACGAGTGACAGTAATGACCCATAAACTTGTTATGTTGCGCCTTGCAAATCCCCCTTCTTACACGGGTCGATAGGCACGATGCTTGCTGGGTTTGGCTCCAGCTTCCTCGCAACTCTGTTGGGGATAAGCAGGCCTGAAAATGGACGGATGGATGGATTCTCTTTGTCACATGTATAAAGTTGAGGCAAATTCTCACTTGCACGTGCCAATCAACATGACGTCAGTCTCCATTGCAGTGATTAGTGGGTGATAGACAGACATGAAAGGCACTATATAACACAGAGGCAGACAGATGTGAAGGGTGCTGTCTAACAGATATGATGTGTTTGTCACACCAAACCTTTTCATATTGATTAACTGATCTTACGTTTTAAAACAGATGACATTTAGGCCGTCAACAAAGTGCTCGAAATGCGGAGTAAAGTCCACTGAAGAATACAGTGGGTCAAAACTGACCTGAAGGACATGGCCATGTCTGAAGTTAAATGCGACGCTGGGAAACTTTGTTTTGCTTTTTGCGAAGTTAAGGCTGCAGTTTACTAAAAGCTTTCATAATTCGGAGCTGAAAGATGACATTTGGGATTTTTTTATTACGGGTTGTGAGCAAATTCCCCTAATGCAGTGGAAAATCCAGTAAAGTTATTGGTGTGCCAAAACTGACCAGAAGGACGTGGCGACGTATTTTTTAAGAAGATTATGGGATTTTTTAACTGTTCGTTAATTGGAAGCGATGTGGGAAAATCATGAAGTTTCATCCTAAACTGATTAAACTTATGGGGCTTTTTAGTGATTTCTAACCCGTGACGTTGTACGAGTTAAAGCAAAAAGACACAACACTGCCTGTTAAACGCCTCGTTTGAATCCACCGTGAACTTTATGCCAATCGGCCCGTTCCACTTGACACTGCCCTTCTCCTGCGGTCTTCGGCGATGCCAACGAGTTGATGCCTCCGAGAACTTAAAGAACATTTTTCGCAGCTGTTCGCTAAACTAAGGCATCCTTGTAAAAAGAAACTTTTAAATCCTGTCACAATATTTGAATATTCACGGTGGACAAAAACTGACGCGCACCTCCAGCAGGAGCCGTGAAGTTGGCAAAACAACCTTCGAGTACCGGCATGCAGTGCGTGGTAGGGGCGGAGTCATTTGGCCTCGATTTGTGATTGGAGGAACAAAGCCAAAGGGGCGGGACGTCGAACGTCAGAAGTTCCAACTCAGCGCGAGAGTGTGGTGTTGTGACGTCACCCGTTGCGTCAGGATGTCGAGCTGGGCAGCAGCAGCAGGCGCTCCATAGATCAGTGGCACCCCGCGGAGAAGAACCGAACCCGGAGGAGAAGACAGGAGGCGGTGCAGTGCAACGCAACACGATAAGTTGAGCTTGGGACCTGAAGCCACTCGTTCGATAAGTGGTTCAAGAGGAGTGCAGCTCATAGCCCGCGAGGATGTTGACTTCCGTGAAGAGATGATGAAGGAGCAGCGCCTTCTCCTGCTCTCCCTCGTTCTCGTCGCCTTGTGCTGGTGAGAACTGGCGCCCGCGCCCCCCAGGGAGGGAGTGCTAGGCAGAGGGGCATAGACCGAGCGAGTGTGCTTTACGGGCTACCCGGAGTCCTTCTGACACAAGCGAGTCGACAGGCCCGAGTGAGTGTGGCCGCCGTGTCGACGGCGGGCTGAACCGCCACATGTGCTGCCGAGATGCGGGGCGCTTGTGCGCACTACTTGGCCGCGCTTACCTGCTTATCTGTCGTGCGTCATCCCCTCAGCCCAGCTATTGCTAGGTGAGTCTGTGAGGGGTAGCCTGGTGTCGGGTCCCCCTTCCACGGAGCTGTCACGTAGCGCCCAGGGCGGACTTCTCTTCGGCCGAAGGCCGGTCCATTCGCCGCCGGAGGAACCGGACTGCCTGCCGCCTGTTTGGATGCGCCAGTGAGAGGCCAGTAAGAGGATGATAAGCACACTTGGATGAGCTGGGAGGGTGGCAGAGTACTAGCAATCGCCTAATGGTGGTCGACCCTGAGCATATGGCTCCCTCGATAGCCTCTTGTCTGTTTCCATAGAGCAGAAATGCTTTCTGGAGCTGATTAGATCGATAAATGGAGATCTCAGTTAGGAAATGCACTACTGTACTCTCACTTGTTTTGTGTGTTTGCGTCGGTGTATAATGTGTGTCGTGCTAAAGTGCTATAGTTAGGGTTAGGGTTCCTCCCTCAAAGCATGTACTGTTTTAAAGTCACGGTTCGCATCATCGCACTCCCATTAACTATTATAATGATGGCTTTTTAAGGGTATGACAACCATTTTCTAAAGCTGCTTTATTCTGAGCAGGGTTGTAGGGAAGCTGGAGCCTATCCCAGCAAGCATAGAGCACAAGGCAGGGGCGATCCCTGGACAGGACACGTTCACACACAGGTGTGCACACCCTCGATGTTATTTAAATGTCACAGGTGTGTCATTAGTTCTTAGACTAACACAGATGGCACTGGCTCAAACATGGCAGTGGGACGAGTACTTGTGTTGGGGTTAGGGTTAGTGCACCTGGCCTGGCTGTTGTGGGGGTGTCTGTGTGCACGGCTTCTGTTTGACTCGGGCGGCATATTGTACGGTGAGAAAGTGCGGCGCGGCGCTCTGCCTTACGTGCTTGATGGCCTTCTCTACTCCGATTCCCATATAAATGTTGCTACAGATGTCATCCTGAAATAAAGCTAAAAAAAGGGTGTCCTTCATTTTTAGAGAAGTGCTGCTGAGAATTCCAAGTGCGATCTCCAGGTTTTCACTTAGGCTTTCACTGCTTCCTGTCACTCCGCTTGGTTTTTGGGATGTTTGAACTGGAGAAATTCTTTTCCTATTTCTTGTGGAAGGTTGTTGATGTAGACACCTGTCTGGTTCCACACGCGTTGTGTTTTAATAAATGTAACTCCTTCAAACAGGGTGAAGCTGTCTGGGTCTGCTGGTGTCTTATTAAATTAGAAAAGTAATATTTTTGACCTTCCTGTTCAGTTATTGCTAAGTTTCCTTCCCCTTTTTCTTATATGAGTTTTTTTTTGTATTAAGGATTCACACAAGAATGTGGGCCGACGTGCCCCGAGCACCAATAATGCCGCCTAAGGAGAGGTGGGGCCAAGTGCGGATAGGTGAGCTTCACGTAGCGGGCACTGGACGCTCTGAATAGGTGGCATGAGCCATCGTATGGGCATTGTTAGATTGGACGAGTTCTGTTGATTGGTTTGAAGAAGCGTTGAGCTTTAATATCCAACAATCTACTGAGGCTGCTGAATGAGCTTGGAGAGTCGGAGTGCAGTTTCTCTTTATGGTGGGTTTCTAATTCTCAGTTACATATTTTTGTAAAGAGACGTACTTTGTTTGAGATTAATTTGGCATTGTGGGCACATATTGGCAGACCTGGAGCCCTGAACCAACAAGAGCACCCTCGGCTGTTTTAGGAGGCTACTTTTTACTATTTGGGCCTGATTGAGTTTTCATCAGATGACCGCTGACTTTAGGCTGCACACTGGTGACTTTTACACACAACAGCGATTGGAAAATTCTTCAAATGGTTGTCAGTTTTTATTGTCATTTCTTTTTTAAAGGAAAACATTTATTTCTGTCGCACGTTTTCCTACAAATGATGAGCTGAAAGTGCTTTTACATGATGAAGAAAGAGAAATAAAGATGCAATAAATAAGAAAACAGAACTAGGGGACACTAATTAACTGAGTAAAAGTAACATCTGATGGCCTGGGAGGACAGAAAAAACTCCAGATGGCTGGAGAAAAAAAAAATATACAACCTTCAGGGGGTCCGAGACCACCCGGCCAGCCCCCGTAGGCATTCTACCTCCCGTCGGTGACCTCAATCAGTCCTCACGGTATTCTGGGTTCAGATGGAAGAACTTGATGATGACGCTCATGTGGACGTCT
This sequence comes from Polypterus senegalus, assembly GCF_016835505.1. Classification (NCBI taxonomy): domain Eukaryota; kingdom Metazoa; phylum Chordata; class Cladistia; order Polypteriformes; family Polypteridae; genus Polypterus; species Polypterus senegalus. Next base: position 145,639,762 of record NC_053167.1, on the reverse strand, counting down.
GACCTTTGGCCCGTCAATGGAGGGGCACTGAGCTGGCAGCAGCCTGTGATTATCCTGATCAATAATTCAAGTCCAAATCGTAACCCTGCAAGAATTCCAACCATCCACACGTTTTACATGCCGTAGCAGTTTGTACGACAAAACCGTTTATCTGGATGTGCCACGTGATAAAGTGCCACCCCATCTGTATTATAAGAACACGTGCGTCCGCAGCCGGAGTGACACTCGGAGGTGACGTGCAGAGCGAGTACATTCTGACTGTGTCCCCGAGATGGAATGGGACACATTTTGAGGTTTGTAGGACAGCTGAGTGACGACGCCTGCTGATTCCTTGAGGACATCACTCTAGGATTTGCGGCAGGTGATTTCCACTCACGGCTTTTCATTACAATTCCAGGTCTGAAGTTAGACTGCGAAGGTGTTGTCGGCTTTTTAATGTGAACTTGTGTGGGGCGACTGAACGTTCAGGGCTGCAATTGCATGAAAGGACATCTTAATTTGTCTAAACCCTGATCGTAACTGCACATCTTTAACTGTCAGGCTGCTTGTTTAAACCGAGGAAAACAGTTGGCGTAGTGTTGGTTGTCTGCTTGACTTACAAGTTCAACTTTTTAAAATGGTATTTTTTATGAAAGTGAACCAGCTGCTGTTTTTTGACACGTTGGTCTGCATGTATCCCCTGCAGTAGTTCACTCTCATGTTATCTTTGGGTCAAATTAGCAGCCCCCTTAATGATGTCCTCTCAGGATGAAACTTCATGACGTTTTCTACACAAACCCAATTAACAAAGAGTTAAAAAAGGGGAGAACGATCAGCACGCGCCCCAGTATTTGCTTATCTTCTTAAAACGTTGGGCCTCGCCACGTCTTCTGGGTCAGTTTTGAGCCCCCATTTGGTCTTCCCCTGCATTGTCGTCTTTTCAGCCCGTCAGTATGAAGGAGCGAAGGCCTTTATTAAAGGGTAACCCCAAGTTCTGAAGGCGTTTGGACGTCACCTGCCACACATTTTGATCGCCGCCGTGTCCTTCAGGTCACTTTTGACCCCCCCTTGTAGTTGAGTGGCTGTTGCCTTCCATTTCAGGTGCTTTTTTATTTTTATAACACATCCAGACAGACAGACAGGTACATACTTTACAAATGTGATCTCCTAAAACCTCGGCTCATCGGCACCACAGCTTAGGTTTAGGGTGACAGATCTGACGTCCAGGGCACATAAAGGAGGTCTTCACACTTGAGGGTCTTTCTGAGCAGTTCTAAGGGCTGAAGTGCTTTGTCACAAAGTCCTCTTTCTGTGTATTTCTAGGCTCGTTATTGTCACCTGAGCAGACCCCCCTGGGATTTTTTACAAAGACCCCTAAGTTGTTGCTCCTCTCTCCATTCTCAGTTTCGTCAGACTGGTTTCAGTTGTTTCTGTGCAGGTGGCACGTCCCTCTGGCAGCTGTCTTTGCCCCCGTGCACTGTGCAGGGCACTATAAAGTCGCGATGTAGTGTGCCAAGCGCACGGCTGAGTGACGGCAGTGTCCGTTTTCAGTACGTGGTGTTTTTTTTTTGGCGATGTGGCCATGTGCTCTTTGTCCCGCTAACGGGCATCTTATTTTTAGCGCCTGTAGATTGTTTACTCGTGGGCAGGTCGACTTGTGATGCCAAGGACACATTCTGTCGGACTAATTGTGAGCTCTGACTTTCCATTCTGTGTCCCTTTGCCTTCCCTCCTGTTTGTTCCGATGTCAGGATGAAGCACATGAACTCCCAGGCTGACATTGTCATTGAGGCTCTCTACCCAGCCTGCTGCCACCATTATGCCTTGCCTGCCAGTCAGTGTGCTTCAGCACTGTGCCCCCTGTTTCTTACCTAGTCTTTCAAGGAGTGGGAGTGCGTGCTCCAGTGAAATCCCCCTCGGCGCTCTTATTTGTCAAACCTGTTTTGCACCCTGCGTGTTGTGCGCTGCCCGGGCAGATGTGCACCTGGCGTGACGTGTTCGCTGCCTTTGGACAGGCTGTGAGATCAGAGCGCTCGCTAGCATGAGTCACCAGTGCCGCTGCCTGGCTGATGCTGTGTTGGGGGTCAAAAGTCAACTCCAAGTGTAAACGCATTGGTAAGTGGCGTCAGCCGCCCGGTGTGCTGCCAGATAGCAGACTGGCAGCGGGGCTTTCTAGGACCAGCTGATGGGTGCTGATTGGGAATTGAAGAATTCCAGATGACTTTGGTGTGTGCAGGGAAGTGGCAGTTCTGGGGTCACCGCAGCAGTAGAGTGTCACAACCCTGTGCCTGGCAGATGGACTTGCTAACTACACGGGGTCCCTCACAGCGGGGGGCTTTCTTACACTAGATGGGATGCGCCCTCAGCTTCTTTGGCTTAACGGTGCCCATTCCTTAGAGGACATGCTGCTTCATCTAATGCCAGTGTGGTGCGCTCTCTTGGCCGTACGCTCAATTCGTGTCTCTCTCAAGTCGACTCTTTCAGTTGACCCTCTCCACAGGTAGCCATTTTCTTGTCCCTACTGAATATCTGTGAGCAGGGGGCCGAGTGTGGAGGCTCCCATTTGGTTGAAGGGGTCACCTCAGAAGCTCCCCCAGATTCTTCTTGGGCCATGAAAGGTTTCCATCGTGTATGGGCAGATTGTTATGAAACAGAAGGGCACGTGATGGCAAAGCCACCTCCGCTACTGGAAGCAGTGGCCATAGAATGGGCAGGGGCGAAAGTGTGCTCAACAGCTGTACAAGTTCCACTGGCGACACTCCGGGGTACTGGTGAGTGGAAGGAAGACCAGTTTAGAAACTGGCACTGCCCATCCGGAGCCTATGCCAGTGGTTTGATGGCGCCTTCTTTTCTCAGGTATCCCTATCCACATGTGTTCTGTACAGAGGATGGCACCACGGCTTCCGTGCATTTCACAAACGAGGCGGGTCCCCAGGCAAGGAAGGAGGACAAGAAGAAGGTCAAGTACTGTCTTGGAGGGCAGAGTTGGGGGTCTGTACAGTTGAGTCCTTCACTTTGGCTCATGTTTCAGTTTTATTGTCTGCTTTGCCAGGAGGAAGAAGACCTGCATTCGTCATATGCCGTTGGCCTGAAGACTGAGCGATCCCGTCAGGAGGAGAGCCTGCAGGACAAGGAACACCAACAGGTACGTCGTGTGGCCCTGGTCCGTATGTGCCCTTGGAATTTGGCTAATTCTGCATTTCTGTCTGTCCATCCTGCAGCTCCACAGCAAGGAACCGCCTGCAGCCAAAGAGGACAACGTGAGTCCAAGATACGGACCTGAGCCGGAGACCGCCGAAGGCCCAGAGCCCGATCCCGATCCTGCTGATCCTGCTGCTGCTGCTCCTGCCGTTGAAAACTCCTCCAGTGTGTCTCCATTCACTGCTAGGTGAGCATGAGGGGCATTGCATGCCCTCCACAATGTCTGGGACAAGGACACCGTTACCTCTTTGCTCCACAGTTTCAAATTCCAAATCCGACACATAACAGATTTTCATTTAATGGGGTTTGCCTGCATTGTGGTCACTTCGTGTAAAAATGACAACAGTCGTTCTAAACGAGAGGGGGGCACAGCAGTGGCAGGTCTGTTAAAGCTGCTGTCACATTTAGGACTTTGCAAACCTCAAGCAGTCACTGCATGTGACAGTTTGCAGACATTCTTCTCTGGTGATGCTCTGTCAAGCCCCTAATGTAGCCATCTTCAACTCCTGCATATTTCGGGGGGCTTGTCCCCTTCAGTTTTCTCTTCAGCACATGGAGGGCCTGCTCCATTGGGTGTTAATCGGGTCTGACTGGCTTTGCATTTTGATAAACTGGGTGGTCTCGGCAGTCTGTGTTGTCTTGTTGTGAGTTGAACTCGAGCAGATCAGATGTTTCTACACACCTCACAATTCATTGTGTCCCTGCCATCGACAGTGAAGAGAAGTGTGCCAGGACCCGTGGCAGCAAGACATGCCCAAGCCATAACACCCAGCAGCAAGTTTAACAGATGAGGTGGTCTGCTTCGTCTCCACGCTGTGCTCTTGCCATCACTCTGATCAGGTTCATCTTTGCCTCACCTGTCCTCGAGACCTTTTCCCAGAATTCTTCAGGCTCTTCGAAATCCTTTTTGGCAAGCTGTGATCTGCCCAACCTGTTTTTGTGGTTTGCATTGTGCAGTGTGCCCTCCTCTGTATTTCTGTTCATCAAGTCTGACACACACGCACACACATCTGCCCCCCAAAAACTCTTTTGGTCTGTCGGACGGGCGTTTGGGTCTTTGTCTTTACCATGGCGAGGATTCTTCTGTCATCAGCAGTATACAATACAATACAGTTTATTTTTGTATAGCCCAAAATCACACAGGAAGTGCCGCAATGGGCTTTAACAGGCCCTGCCTTTTGACAGCCCCCCAGCCTTGACTCTCTGAGAAGACAAGGAAAAACTCCCAATAAAAACCTTGTAGGGAAAAATGGAAGAAACCTCGGGAAAGGCAGTTCAAAGAGAGACCCCTTTCCAGGTAGGTTGGGCGTGCAGTAGGTGTCAAAAGTAGGGGGTCAATACAATACAATATACACAACAGAACAATTCCTTAAGACAGCATAATAAAAATTTTAGAATTACGGTTTAACAGTAGATGATATGACATAATTAGGTTTCGATATTTTTAGAGTCCTGGAGACCTCATCCATCTAGCTGCATCTCCATTTGGCCATGCCACGGCTGAAACATTGCTCCGATGAAAGGACCTCTCTTTCCCATGATTCCTGTGATCCTCCATCAGGGATGACTTTACCATAGGCAGGCAAACAACTTGGCAGGTGGGCCGTGGCACCAATGGCCACATTGCAGGTCATCCTTGGCCTGCCAGTCTCTTTGGAACTGCTGAGCTCACCAGTGTGGTGTTTCTTCTTCTTGATATTTCAGACAGCCGAGTTCAGTCACCCCGAGGCTTCACCGATGTCTGATATTTTTATTCTTGTCTTTTAGCCTCATAATGGCTCCTTTGACTTTCATGGCCGCAGCTCATGTTCACATGTTAAAAGATGTTCTCCAGAATCCAGACGCAGAATTGCTTCTGTGACCCCAGTGTTAAAAAAAAATATATATATATATATATAAAAAGGTAGTCTGGCCTTGATGCTGGCAGTCTTGATGATTTTCATCTTATTTCTCACCTGTCTTTTCTGTCAAAAGTTCTTGAGCGTCTTGTAGCCTCCCAGCTCACCGACTACAGTGGCGCCTCGGTGTGCGTCCTTAATCCGCTCCTGATCCTTTGACCAAACAGGACGCATACCAAACAAATTTATCCCACAAGAAATAAAGGGAAAATGATTAATCTGTTGGCATGAAAGAAAATCCTATTGTTATTGGCATATTATACATTGATGGGGTTGTATAAAATAATTGAAACACTGCTTAATACTAAAATACATAAATACAAAAGCAATTGGGTGAAATAAATGACAATGTAACCACACTTTAATTTTTAATAACGTCTTTGTTTTTCACAATCGCAGATACCGTCGTTCTCGGCATACGGTATGCAGCAGCCAAGTCCCAGATACGCATGCCACCTTCATACTTTTTAATTCAATCAATTCAAGCAGCTGTGAACTGCTCTGCTACGGGTAACCAGTGATTTACTTATGGCAGCAGACTCTGGACAGACTTAGACGTCAGTGCGGCATTTGACACTCGGGTCAGAAATGACATTCGACTGTCCAGAATGATGGAGAACATGCCACTGGGTATCTCTGGCACTGCCCTCCACTGGTTCAAGTCCTATCTGACTGATAGGCACGAGTTTGTTAGTCTTGGCAACAGCAGCTCAGCGCCAGTCACTCAAGGAGCTCCTCAGGGCTCTGTCCTCGGCCCTCTTCTCTTCTGTATTTCTATTCTTCCCCTTGGCCATATTATTCGTAGCTATGGACTGGGCTATCATTTTTATGCAGACGACACTCAACTCTACTTCAATGTTAAAAGTGGAACTTCATCAGAGCTTTCTCAGCTCACAACCTCCTCAGTGAAATTAAAACCTGGATGGAGCAGAACTCTTTAAAATTAAACTGCAACAAAACTGAACTCCTGCAAATTGGGACTAAAGCACAACTTAATGAAATGAGCTCCTTCTCAGTCCATCTTGGCGGTGATCTCATCAGACCTGCCTCTACTGCAAAGAACCTCGGTGCCATTTTTGATTTCTCCCTCTCTTATTCCTCCCACATAAATCACATTAAGAGACTTTCTTACTTTCACCTCCGTCACGTATCCCGTGTTCGCTCTTTCCTCTCCTTCTCTAATGCTGAGAAACTTGTCCTGCTTTTATCACATTGATTATTGTAACTCGCTGCTGGCAGGTGGCCCTTCTAATCTTATATCTCAGCTCCAGCTTATTCAAAACTCAGCTGTAAGAGTCCTGACTCAAACCAGCAGCAGTGAGCACATCACACCATCCTGCTCCATCTTCACTGACTCCCTGTGTCTTACAGAATCAAATATAAAATCCTGCTAATAAACTACAAAGCCTTAAACTACCTCAGTGACCTTCTCCATCACCATGTGCCTGTCTGCCCACTAAGGTCCTCTGATTCTGTGCCCCCTACTAATCTACACTCCATGGGTGACAGCAGGGCCTTCAGCTGTATGGCGAGTGCCAGACTCTGGAATGACATCCCAAAATAATCAGGTCAGCTGACTCCATGAATTCTTTTAAAACTCATCTGTTCAGGGAGGCTGTCAGCTCAACTTGACTTTATTACCTTCTGTCAGTTTACCTCCATGTCAAGATGTTCATGTCACCTGTGTGTGTGTGTGTTGGACCATCAATGATGTTGTCTGTTAGACTTTCTCTGAATTTACTGTCTTAATCTTCTTTATTTATTTATATGGTTTAGTACAATGAGTTACCCTGCCGTTCTTCTTAAACTCTGTGAAGTGCCTTGAGAATGGGAAAGGCGCTGTATAAATCAAATGTATTATTAAAGGTTGAAGCAAGCCGCAGCATCTTATGAAGCCATGAAACACACCTGAGGACACCAGTTGTCCCACACATCGGGGTGCTGTGAAATGGCGGACCATGTAAAGTGCCGTCGTTTGTATGTGGTGTGACCACGATGCATTCAAACCCCCTTAAATGAAAGTCTGCTATGTGCACTTTAATCACTTTGGAATTGTGGGATTTGGGGGAATCAAGGAAATAATGTCTGTCCCAGACTTTCTGGCGGGCCCTGTAGGTATTGTGGCTAGTAAAGTGGATGGGTACTGATATGACCGCGCGTGTCGTCTTCAGCCCTACTACTGCTGCACCTCCTGAGCAACCTACAGCAGACTGCGAGACTGGCAGAACCCTTGCCCAGAGTGAGCCTCCCGCCTTCGGCACCCCATTGGACAGGTGAGTTGAGACATCCGCAGGTGACATCTCCGTCTCTGCCACCCCATGGCACTCTAGTCACTCTCCGCTTTGTTCCCACAGCTTTTCAGGAGATCTCGTCGAAAACGCCTCAAGTAGCCAAGGACTGGAGCCACAGCCTCCTCTCGAAGCTGATGACAAAGATCCTGGGGTCAACATCACCGATCGGGTAATTGACAGTTTGATGTCGGCTTATCTTACTGTTTCTACATTCGGCAGAGCATTCAGTGGAAGGGGCTGTGTGAGGGTTAATTGCTGTGCAGCCGGTTGGCCAGGGCACTGCCACACTGCTGTCTGGGTCAGAGGGCTGGTTTCACCTTGTGTCATTGTGACCTTTGATTTGGCCTGATGAGCAGGAGGTATGCAGGTCGCTGTGACCTCATGATTGGTGGCCAGATAAGGGAGCCGAGTGCTCCCTGGCCAGAGGGGCTTTTGTGAAATCGGTGAAGGCTGGTGCTGCAGGCCTGACGTAGAGCTGGCAGTTTACTGTGAAGTCGGATGTTCAGGCCGCTGTATGTAATGTGGTGAGAAGGTCTGCTTCCAAGGTGTTCATTCAGCCTGTGCTCTCTTAGTTGAGGAGTGTTTGCCACCATCAGCCAGCCAGGCAGGTCAGGTGCTTCCTAAATCCGCCTCACCGTTGTCGTCGTCATCTTCTCCTCCCATAGCACTCTTCATGGAGAGCATTCTCAGAGCACTCACAAGGGTCGGTTAGCAGCAGTGAGGTGGACAACTTGGGGACATTTACAGGACACCTAAATATTTCAAAGTTGTTTCTTTCTATACATTGCAATAAACCAACAATTCGGTCAAAATCTTTTTTTTTTTTTTTAATTACACAATTTTATTCGACTCAGGGGTGTGGAAATCAAATTTGTTTCTAACTTAGAAAATCCACTTGTCCGCCAGTTAAATTCATTAGCCTGTAAACAAATAACAAAAGTGAAAAATAGTTTCTTTTTTCTGATCTCTTTTATTGATACCAAAACTGCCTTCCATTTTAAAACTGAAAAAAGTTCTTTCAGGGAGTAGTATTTTGCCACCTTGCTCTAGAACGTTATATAAAAGATTCCCTTATTTTAACTGGCTAATAAACAATGCCTTCATTATAGCTACACTAGTTCTTTTTGCATAGATTACAGTTACAGAACAGAACATGTCCTGATTCATCTTCTCCCCCAAGAACCTTTACCATCTCACACAGCATGGGCTGAATGCGGTTCATTTCTGCTTGAGCTGAACTGCATGGTTTCTGGACTGATGGCCCTGCAGAAGTGGATGCCGATGACTTTTCAGGTTTTTTATGAGTGATGTGCCTGTTGCCAGGTGACCGCCAGAATTCCACAGCTGGTCGTGGGTCAAACTCTTCTAAAGAAGCAGCATTGAACAGCCTGGCATAACACTCAACCTCCGAGCATTCAGCTTTAGAAAACGCTTTTTCAATTGAACCAACTTTTTTCTTACTTTTAGACTCGTGTCTCTATCCGACGTACTAAACCCCCAGTTCCTAGCCTTTGTCTTTCTGCACATAACCAATCACCACACGATAAACGTATTTGTGAAATTAAAACTAGTTATAAGCTTAGACCTCTGAATGGATGGCATAATTAAACATGTATAACGAAATTGTTTTTAAAGTTGTGAAAATTCTGAGGTCTAGGTTTATAACTAGTTTTAATTTCACAAAGACGTTTATCGTGTGGTGATTGTTATATGGAGAAAGACAAAGGCTAGGAAATTGGTGTTTAGTACATACGGTAGACACAGCAAACATGCAATAAAGAAAGCCTGCTGAGAAAAACCTCCATTGAATTCTTCGTTCGTATCTCCGACCTCCAGATCCCAAACCCAACATTTACACGATATTTCAGTTAAACCTGTGCGATACCCATTCAAATACAGTATCCAGTTTTTTGGAGCCTCGTCACACCTGCCATAAACTTCTCTACACTGAACGGAGACCTGAGGACCCCTTAATGCAAGGGGGCAGCACTACAGCCACGCCACCCTTGTCTAATACCTGCTTTAATGCATTTCATCGTGAAAAAGATATCAAGTATTTATCTTAGTATTCTGAATGTTCATTGAGCAGGAATATCATGAAGTCAATGTGCGGCGATTACTGCAAGAGAAGGTCAGTTTAAGAAGCGCGCAGAGATTAACAACTGGGTCGGGGAACACTGAATATAAAGCATTTAATGTGCTACATTAATTTATGACGGGGTTTGAGAAAGTCTAGTAAATGAAACATTCATTTTAAGATGAAATTTAGTTTGCGACATTCAACTGACAAAATAAACTACGAGAATAAAGTCAACATTTCGACTTTAATCTCGACATTTACATTTTTTTGTCTTCACAGTGGCCTTACTACGCTTCTTAGGGTTTTCAAGGCCTGTTCTGCCAGTTTTAATCAAGAAATGATCCATTTCTCATCCGTGATGCTACTTACTTCAAATTCAACAACACGCATATAGCGAGAACAACGTGCTTACCGCAGTGCATTATGGGTCACACAGGTAATTCCTAATGACGTATTCGAAATTCAGCAAGAGGTTACATTTCCAAAGAATATTACCGATGTTGTCGGGGGGAAAAAAAATAATCGCGTCCAAGTGAAGATTTTTATTGATATTTCATAACATTTGGAAACTGTCAGAATGTTTTCTTTATTTTTAAAAAACTGACAGCGCGAAACCAACTTGTTTTATATGAAAAATTCTCTAATCAAAAACGACCTATAGACAGCTCATCAAAATTGATGTCACGCAATAAATTTCTTAACTCCTCAATATATCACAAACTACGCGAAATCGCAAATTTCATAAAGGATCAAATGCCTAACAAGCTTTATGTGACGAAAACAATTGAATTGTAGGTGAAATGACCGCATTTTTATGTAGAAAAAATTAATTTTTAATATATAAAAGTGATCGATTATAATGAAAAATCATCAAATGACATCGTAATGTCGGCATAAGAAAATGACCGCATCTCCAGGCGTGTAAATAGTAGGGTCAAATACTTATGTAAGACCACACGAGTGCTTCCCCTTTGAAAACTCAGCCGTCATTTTGTTAACAATATTGAATACCAATTTGAGACTTGAAGAACATGCCTAAGTAGACTGTTTCCGCACGAAGTACGTACCCAAATGTTTAAAATTTGAAAGTAGTGGTAAAAATGTGCCCTGCACTGCACATTTAGTTCTTTTTTTCCTCCAGAAAAATTGCACTTGTCCGCGAACAAGTGAAACCAGAAAACACGCTTGTCCGACGGTCAATTTACCCGTGTCGGACAAGTCGGCTGTTGGATTTCCGCACCCCTGCAACTTGCCCTCTCTCTTTGTCTGGTTCACATTTTGCAATCATTTTTTGAACCACTTTTACCGAGCCGATTTCCTCCAAACTTTGTGTGCGTGCTGATCTACGGTGACAACGAAATGTTTTATCAGTTTTGACCCGGGATCCAAATTAGAAACAAAATCTGCCCAATTCCTCCTCACCTCCCACTTACCTCTGTTCTGGAAGAAATGTGGATCAGCCTGGGGGTATCGACAGCATTTCTATAATATTTAAAACCATTTTACTGTCTCTCCCTTCCTTTCAAAGAGCACAGTTGGAAAAGGATCAACGTCTCCGAAAAGGAGTGGAAGGCAGCAAGCAATGCACACAATTCACTCCAGCGCCATATGTGCAAAGCATACGATTATTCACCTGCTGTCTCGTTTAACATCGTCTAGAGCAGGCCTGGCGGGCCGCAGTGGCTGCCGGTTTTCATTCCCACCCTAACCCTAATCAGTTTTCACTGCTAATGAACTCCTTTTCCCTTCATTTTTATAGCCGTGTTTTTAGGGATTCAGTCCTCTGAATTGATTTGTTTCTTCATTAAATGGCAGCCAAACAGAAATGAGATGTGAAAGGAGCCAACAGATGACCCGCTAAACTGGCATTTCAAACTCCGACCAATCTCTTAATGAGAAGCCGATTCTTGCTGTTAATTAAACCCGTTCTTTAACTCCAAGGCTTGTTGCTGCCATCATTCTGTTACAGCAGACATTTCCAAAACTGTTGCTTTTTCTGTTTTTTCTAAGAACGCCGTCAAGATGTTTGGGTGACCTAAGAGATCAGCCTTCCCGAGACCTTCACCTTCCTTTATTTTCAGATATTATGTGATGGGCACAGGTGAGCTGGTCATGTGGCGGTTCGGTTTGCGCCTTATTATTGTTTGCCTGGTAGGAAAATAAAGCCAACTGGGAGGCGGAGTCAAGTTAATTAAAATGAAGGCAAAAGAAGTTCATTAGCAACAAAAACTTGTCACTGATGAAGAAGATGGTTAGAATGAAAACCTGCAGGACTGCAGTTCGACACCCGTGGTCTAGAAAGTTCCAGGACAAGATCCAACCTGCGAACGCTGCAGTCGAGCTCCAGCCTCACTGGGCCACATGTTTTGGGCAGTGGGCACCAAATGAACAGCAATCTGGACCCGAATCTTTAATTGCCAATCAGACAGCCTTGGTGTCCCAGTCACCTCTAATCCACTAACAGTTGTGTGCTTAGGGGGCTCACAGAGGGGCTTCAAGTGGAGAAGGACAAACAAACTGGAATGGCCTTTACTTCACTATTGGCACTCGGACTTTTCTCGCTGAACTGGAAGAATCCTAACTCGCCTCTCTAAAGTCCGTGGGTAACTGATGATGTTCTATACGATTTGAAATTGGAAAAAATGAAATTCTCACGTAGAGGGTCTGTGCAGAGCTTTATAAAACTTGGCAGGGTCTCATCAATAACATTTCAGAATAAACATTTAAGTTGAGGAAAAGGATTTTCTCTCCCTTTTTCGGGTCTACTTGTAAAGTTGGCCCAGCTCTCTTCTTCATGGATGTGAACTTAGTTTTGTCAAGTTGGAGTCGCTTGTATGGAATGTTCAATAAAATATTAAACACAACAAAACAAAGTTTTGTTATGTCGGGCGTTACATTTCTTGATATTGTACTTTTTAACGATTACACACGCCGTGTTTTTAGCCAACACACATATGTATTAAAAGGTAGCGGTGCTGGTCAGGTAGTTAGTGTTTTGGACTTTGGATCAAATGCTCAAAGGTTCAAGACCAAGGTAGACAAATGAATTTAAAAAATCCTTTTGACAAATTGATACTGACGTTTTGTCAAATTACTTCAATATAACAATTAAGCAGCTTTGGTCAAGTGGTTAGCGTGTTGGACGTTCATTCAAACGGCCGAAGGATCGAGAACCGTGTTTTTAATTTCACCAGTTGCACATCATTTAAATATCTTCTTCTTCCTAGCGTTTATTCGCACACAATTGCAGGGTCCGTTTGTCTGCAACATCTCCAGGGCGTCCTCCGGGGCAACACCAGCGATTTTCATGTCCTCCTTGATCCGGTCCATCTAACGTTGTTTTGGTCGCCTCGCGGGCGTCTGCCTTGGGGGCATTTCTACAGTATGTTCATTTGGCGAAATACTCTTTCCAGTGAGTTGGTGATATTGGCTCACTGGATGAAGGGTCGGGCTTTTCTAAGAAAGGCTGGAGGTTCGATCCTCCGACAGTACTTGACACGTGTGAGGTTTCGCCGTGGTAGGACTTTCTGAAATGGCAGAGAATGAATGTTACGTTTCACTTTAAGATCGTTGGTTCGATTCCACTCTGTCACTAATGTCATTTCTGTCTAATCAACTTCCCACCAAAGCCAATGTTTTTGTAAAGTGCCAAGGACTCTGTGGCATTGGGGTGACTAAAAACATTTAAAAGAAAAGATTAAGTGACACAATTTCATTTAAAAAATGCACTCAAAAGTAAAAAAAAAAAAAAAATTTTGTTGCTCGTTATGTGGCTAAAAACAAAATCATGGGGTGCCCATAAAAGAATTAATTTAAGTAAAAGTGCATGGATTCCTTAAATGATTTCCAAAAAAAGTAACGGTTAGAATTTCAAAATTCCTCCAATTATAAGCATTACCCTTCCATTATTTCATCAGGTTTTACTTGAGGTGTCATTTTCTTTCCATAGTTAAGCTGGTTAACGAATCTGCCGAATATGGCAGTTGTGTGGCACCAGGAGAGTCGGCGAGCGCTGCTGTTGACCACCAGACTCGTGTTTTTATTTAAATGAGCAGCATTTTGATGGTGTAGGCTGCTGGCCAACTGACAGAGCACTAAACTTGAGAGTCTTCACCCTGAAACCCGTTTACAGTAGAAGCCGGGACATCCCACAGTTTGGGGACCCTGGTGCTAAAGACCTGACCACCGGCGCCTTGGAAGTTTTAGCAGACCACCATCATTCTATTGTCACTTAGGCTCTGGTGGGTACACATTAGTTACACAATGCAAAGCTCAATTCATGCTTCATAGATTTTGGGTGAAGGCCCAGTGGTCCGTGCTGCTCCTGATGTGTCAGTCTCACATTCTCCTAATGTCTGCTCGGGGGTCTGTCTGTCCCTTGGTTCATCTCTTCGATGCGTGTAGAGTTAATTGATGACCCTCATGGACCTGTATGAGTGCATAAGCACGTGGCATTGAAGTTAGAGAATGTAACTGAAACTCCCAGCCTAGTCCTGGTCTTCACCACCACGTTATTCTGCCTTCACTTCTGCTTTTGCAGGACGGATACCCTGGGAACAGGAAGGACATCAGTCCCACCCCACCAGGAGACATTCCTACCTTTGACGAATGGAAAAAGCAGGTCATGGAAGATGAGAAGGAGAAAAGTAAGAAATGTGTATGTGGGTGAGGAGGGCCGTCTTCAAAATGAAATCATTGGGTACTTAGGGTTGCACCTCTCATCTTCTAGGCCAGTCCTTGCACCCCTCTTCTAACGGAGGGACCCACCCTGTCAAGAAGGTCCAGAAAAACTTTAGTAACTATGCCTCTGTGGAGTGTGGAGCCAAAATCTTAGCAGCCAACATAGAGGCCAAGGTAAGGGGCATAACCCTTGTATGCACCCCTGCTTCTTCACCTGGAACGGGGCCCCTCATTGTCCCTCTCTTTGTTCTGCCAGAGCACTTCTGCCATCCTCATGGAAAACATGGACCTGTACATGCTGAACCCCTGCAGCGCTAAGATCTGGTGAGCATCATTAACCCTGTCAAGGCGTTGTGCCACTCATGTGGGTTTCTTTAAGGTGGCATTGAAGGGTTTTGGGAGTGCCCACTCTAACTGTGCTGTCTGCTCTTCCCACAGGTTTGTCATTGAGTTGTGTGAGCCCATTCAGGTGAAGCAACTTGATGTTGCTAACTTTGAGCTTTTCTCTTCCACTCCAAAGGACTTTGTGGTTGCCATCAGTGACAGGTTAGCCTAGTAATGTGTGCCTCCTCGTTGAGTAATTTCTTGCTTTTCTCTGATTGGACGATTAGCATTTGTATGCTTTTTCATATTTCCTATGATGGCCAGTGAGCTCCAGACTAGGTAAACCTGTTTTTCGTCATTTCCAAATAAACGGCAAGGAGAATGTGACAGGTTATCGCCGGCGACTAGAGCTCTCACTCCCATGTTTGCTGCCGCTTATTCTTGGCACAGGTAGTGCTGGCTAGCTGGTGTTTATAGTGGCCGTGTGCCAACATGAAGTGGGATGGTTGACAGCTCGAGTATTAGTTGACTCCTGTTGCTCTCACTCCAGATGATACTGCGTTGTCCATAATGTGGCCTCGTTTGCCAACTAGTAGACCACTGCGTCTTTCTGTTTGCATTGTACGACCTGACCACCTTTCTTCTTTCTCTGTGGGCAGATACCCTACAAGCAAGTGGATTAAACTGGGAACTTTCCATGCCCGTGAGGAGAGGACAGTGCAGAGCTTTCCCCTGGACGAGCAGCTCTATGCCAAATACGTCAAAGTAATGACTGCGCCTTCTGCTCCTCCACCTCCTTTTGTTTGAGTCTGCCCCTCTAACAGTTGCTTGTAGAAGTAGCCCTAGCTTGGCATGGAGCTGCCCTTTACTCACTTTCTCTTGTTTTTTCTCTCCTCTCCTGCCTAACGTCAGATGTTCATCAAGTACATAAAGGTCAGCACTGTCTCGGTCTCTCTCTGTCCCCTCTGTTTCTGTCGTGGGTGTTTGTCTCTTTTGAGTGACTGCCATTGTGACTGGCTGTCTGGCCTGTGGCTCTCCACTTGGCTGCAGCGTTTCTCCTTGTAGGTAATGCTCTTCTCTTCTGCAGGTAGAGCTGGTCTCCCATTTTGGATCTGAGCACTTCTGCCCTCTGAGTCTCATCAGGTGAGTGGGGACTCGTTCATATGTGCTGCCCTTGGGATCCAGTGGGCACAGTATTACTTAGGATATCCTCCATTCTAAAATGCTAAACAGAAGACCTGCAGTGGGATTTCTAAGTCTTTTATGAACTGTGGCGGGGAAGAATGCCCAAGATGGGCACTAGCAGAGGTATTTGCTGTAGTGTCGTGGTAAATTATTCAGATGTAGCTGCCATTGGCCTGTGCTGGTGGCCCAGATGTTTTCTACCGAAATGTCCACACGTGAAAGTGGCTAGATACGCGTGGTTGGAGGTGAAACACAAAAAGGTGTAAGTGGCATTTGTATGTTGACATGTCATCATAAAGATGGGAGCAGAGTAAATGAGCCGTCGTATTGGCAGGGAAATGTAACAAAACCAGCAGCACCACTGGCGGGCGGCTCCTCTTGCCTAGCTTTGAGATTTGAGGTCAAGTGATTACCATTTGTCATCTCTTACCTCCTAATGCTGTGCGATGATGCCCACGTTTTAAAAATACCCCATTTACGGTGAACTGTCGACACTTTTCTACACTTTTGAAGTCCACTCAAGGTCTCCTTACTCTCTGTGGTGACCCTCGGAGTGAATTGTGAATTTCCCCTTGGGATTAATAAGGTTATCTGTCTATCTCACTCACTCACTCACTCACTCACTCACTCACTCACTGTAGGGTGCTGATCAGAAGACTGGGGGCTGACAAACACTCGCTTTTTGTAGGGTGCCTGTGTAAAGATCAAGCGCGTACGCTCAGAACATTATTGTGAGCCAACTCTTATACGACAGCCTGAATTTATAAAACATGAACTTGGAAACTTGGCTTAACGTTACTGCAACTTTCAACCATTCGCAAGTCCCAGACACACTGTTTTGGTGTTGGCATTTTACCAACTGCAGGTGCCAGGTTGATGAAGTGAACTGAGATTTGTTGTTTCATTGAGGATTTCAGCGGCGTGTCGGTCACCATCCCATATTCTGAAATAGCTGACATGTTCTCTCGGTGCAGCTCTCGTCAATGTTGAATGCGTACTCCTAACGTTTCTTGCTTTTAGTGTCGAAGCCCTTTCTGTTTTGTAAATAAAACGGGTTTGCCGTGTGTTGTACGACATAATAGGCAATGGCAGCGCTTGCTGTTTTGGTGAATATCGTCAATGGCAGGTTACGCAAGGAGGGACGTTTCAGGGCTCGTGATGATGATGACTGGCTGTCAGACTAATTTAAACGTCCCTGGCGCTGTCCTCTTGGAGTTGTGCGCTGAATTGGAGGCCTGCATTGCGGAGCCCATCACGCAGAAATCTTGTGATCCCTGTCCCGTTAAGACTTCTGTTAACAATGATGGGATATTTCAGTGTGAAGTTGCAGACTGGTCAGGAATCTCAAAATCACCCTGAGCCACGCCATGCCACGCCATGCCATATGTATTGGATGGTATAATTAAGTTGATACCCTGATACCTCCAGTTTCCTTATAGTCAGGGTGAGCAAGCCAAGACAAAAAGGCGATTGGCTGCCATTGCTGATTTTCTTAATGTAATGTGATGTTGTGCTAAATGCACCATTGCAAAATAAATTGGCGTTTGTAAACAGAAGGCACTTTTATTTGGTGAATGTACAATTAAGATGTGCCTGGCTAATGTTGTGAGGTGGCTGGCCCAGCCCAACCCGCGATTGCTTTATTATATCAAGTAGTAGCCTGGGCAGCAAGGTTAGAGTTTGGCATTTAGGCTGGGGGGGCAGACAAACAAACCATAAATAATAATTACATATTTTAGAGTCTCAAATGTACTTCTACGTATTTACATCACACCCCTGTGTCAAACATGGTACATATTTAATGCTGTAAAATTAGAACATGATGGAAGTCTCCTTTACATTACCGCATTTAAAAATTTGAAATTACATGAAAGTACACAAATAGCATCAGGAAAGTTTTTCAACATATTTTAATTGTGGTAACATAAGCACATTCTTGTTTTAGAAAATGTCGGCATAGCGTAACATTTCAGTGGACCTTTTTAAAATTTGTCTTGTTTTCCGATGGGGATTTGTTTAGACTGCCACAGAGTGGTTTGGACAGGCTGGCATTTGTCACTCGAGATTAGTGCTGCCGATCTGTTTGCTGTCGGAAATGGCTCTCATTGGGGAATACTGAAAATAGATTACGTCAACTTGTACATTTTTTATCAGTCTAAATCTGAAACGATACTCTGATCTGTGATTGAAGTCGTAGAGTGTCCATCGGTCTTGAGGATAGGCAACATGTGCGAGAGAGTGGCTCTGCGTAATATGGATTGCAGTATTTGTTCATCTATCCGTCTTGTAAACCCAACTATCCAAGGCAGGGGGCTACTGAAGTCAACAGGCACATGTTGGAACAGCCCCTGAACACACACACACACATAGGGAGGGTTACCATCACCCAAATCGCCTAACCTCTTTGAACTGTAGGAGGAAACAGGTGTGCGCACCCACACAGACCCACATGCAAACTCTGTGCAGGGCAAGCCCCCTGGACCAACGCTGCCACTACGTCAACATGCGCCTTGGGGATTTTTAACATATTTACATTGACTGTGCTTTTAAAAAGTATTGAGGAAAAAAATACCCTTTATGTGCGATTTATTTTAGGAACATCATGCAGCTGTTGAGGGTGCCAGGCCCCTTGCCCACCTCTCTCTGCTTATGTCGGGAATACCTCAAGGTCACATTCGCTCGCTAAGATTTTGTTTTCTGTGGTTTGCAGTAAAGACGTCCTTCAGGAATATGGCCATATTTACCGTATATGGTGATTGGATCATGAATATTCAAAACGGGCATTTTTGTTTAGTCATACATGGTTACTGGCAAGAATTGTTGGGGACTGGCTAAAAGTGTACACAATATGCGTAGTTTTAGGTTGATCTGAGATTCTTAAAAGGAGCCGACAATGTCCTGCATTACACAGATTGGCTCTCCACTCACATGAGTCTAACATTTCTAAATTCAAAGTCCTTACCGCCTTCCACTCACTTACAAACAAGATGGCGCCCTGCACAGTGTCACCTGGGTTCCTGTGATCTCCTGACAGCCACATTCACAAGTGTCAAATGCCACGGACAGGTACGTCTTTTTGTAGCCATACTGCTCTTGACTCTTCGTCTTCATGTGCACCATTTTTTCAGAAGTAGCTTAGGCGGTGTTGACAGTCGGTGTATAGCAGGAGATTCCACATCAGCTAAGCAATGACAGTCGGCCCACCGTCATGCACTCGTTCAAAGGTACACTTTGCTTTACCGTTTCCACTACATGTGACAATAAATTTGCATCTCAAAGCCTTCTGTTTTTGAAAGTGCACAGGCCATTGCCCACCTCCATGCCAGCATTAACTTGGCGATACAAATCAATTAGGGCAGATGTACTGTTTAACAAGTCGGCGCTTTGAATGAAGTAACTTTAAATCCCTTTTTGTATGTTACCGAATACCACCATTAGTGATGTTCTGGACTGTGGAGTTACGTGGCAATCTCTTCCACACCGGAGATGACTTTGACTTCCAGGCTTGGACAGATGAAACGTAATGCATGCTCTCCAGGGGCCTCATGTACAAACAGTGTGTACGCCATTTCCATGCTCACATCACGGTGTGTAAAAACTAAACTGAGCGTAATCCACACACATTCTTACGGCAACACCCCCCCATTGAGTAGGCCAGATTTCGGCTCGGTTTTGCAAACTAGCGGCACCCAGCCTCAAAGCAGTGCTGCTGTTCCTGTGTGATTTTTATTTTATTTTTTTAGATTCACATTCATACACTGAAATTAACCGCATATCGATTATTAGTGTAAGGCATCTGATTGTAGTCAACCTGTAACAACAAAAAGGACACCGGATTGGGCAAATACCATAGCTGCTTTAGCATTGTTACTCTCACTGCACCACTCGGAGTATTTTATCCCACTGTATCTGAGTGTGGAATTCTAGCTCTACAGCAGCTGATCACAAAGAGAATTACCAGGATACAGCATCAAGCGCACGCTGCCTCAGCCACACACACAGTCTATTTGAACTGCTCTCATACGACAAACACTTCAGAGCCTTTCCTGTCCGGACCCCGCGGCTCACAAACCGTTTCATCCCAAGAACTCTAAATGCACTCAGTCAGTCCATCAAGTGCTCCTTGTAGAACTTACAAGGGGGGACCCAAAAATAACCGGAGATATTTTTAAAAGGTGTTTAATTTTCTGTACAAACTACAATTAGTCTCCTTCAAAGTACTCTCCATTGGCGGAAATGCACTTATCTAACTGTTTGTTCCATTGTTCAAAACATTTTTTAAATTCGTCTGAAGTAATGCCCATGAATGCTCTGGTCGTTTCTTGTTTTACCTCTTCGACGTCCGCAAAATGCCTTCCTTTCAAGTCTTTTTTCATCCGAGGGAACAAAAAGAAATCACACGGAGCTGAATCCGGTGAGAAGGGTGGGTGGTTCAGGGTTGTCATACCGTTTCAATAGCAATAGTTTCTGCAACACTTTTTTCAAGAAAAAAACTAAATTTCACTGCTAGACGGATGGCACTTGGCAGACTGACTTGTGAGGAGTGTAACTAGATCGCCCTAGCGGCCCAACCACGTACTACAAGTACCAACCTAAAAACAACAAAATTCCGGTTATTTTTGGGTCCCCCTCGTATAAGTCCAATCACCTCGCTGGAAACTGGTGATACAGTTATAATATTACACGACCTGAGCCACTTCATGAACACTTTCACGATCTGCACTATATGTACGTGTTTATTGGCCTTCTGCTTTCATATTGTATATTGTTCATTGTTTTTTATCATATTATTAATACTTTTATCATTTTATAGGAAAACAAGTTTATGGAGGATTTTCATATTGAATCTCATTGTACCATACAATAACAAATAAAGGAATTCAGTTCAGTAGAAGAGAGCGCCTCGTATTTACAGAGTCTTAAGTCGATTTAAATTTCCAGGCGTTATCTTCTTGGAGCTCTTGATACCATTTTTAAGATGACAGGCAGTAAAGTATATATATTACATTATACAGATACATCTTTAAGTTCATTTAAACTAGGGGGCTTCGCTCGCCAACCCCTGTGTTTGGTTAATCGGATATACAATTTTAATTTTTTGTTTTCTTTGGAATTGTTTCAATTTCATTATTTGCACTTTTACTTAAATTAAAAACAATATTTTTTGGAGACACATTGTGACAACACAACATATAACTGCCCATCAGTGAATATTGTTTCTGTTTCTCTAATAAATAATCCTAATTTCTAATTCTAATGTTTGTCCCTGTGATTTATTGATTGTCATAGCAACAGCTCTTCTCACGGTAAACTGTAAACCGTTTATTACGGATGGCGTATCACGATCTCCTTTGGTGTGTAATGTTGTTCTCGGGATATATACATTACCTTTCTTTTTGCCTGTTAAAATTGACATCGCTTCTCTGTGATCATCAATATACACCTGACTGAATTGTGTATTCGTTGAAATTCAACTTGTCGTTGCTTTGACTGTTGCGGGACCACAGATTCTCATAGCGTATGGTCCATTATTGTGTAAATCCACGTTTTGTGCATAAGAATGATGCGACTGCGAAAAGACTTTGTTGTCTACCCTTTGCCTTTTATTTCTGACCTCGCTTTGTCCTGCTCCTTTTTCAGTCACACCTGGTCCTGATGATGAATCACCTTTCGTTTTGCGCTATTGCGATCTGTGCTATCTTTTCTTTGATGCTGTAGCGACTGACATAATAAAGTGTCACAAAAGTTTTACTTGAACAATAGCTGACTTTGAAACCCCAAACACAACCTTCTAGTACCCTCGCCCCCCCTTACCACATCAATCAATACCCCGCTGTCAGTCCTCCTGCTGTACTCCGCCTTCCCTCGATCGGACCGAACAGTCACTTAAAACCAAAAAGGCCACAGCCTGGCTGGGACGCTGCAATACTTTTCAATTGTACTGTTTTCATAATCTCTTATCTGCCTTTTTCTCTCCAGCGCCTTTGGGTGTCTGTTCTCTGTATTCTCCTGATTCGCTTTATATGTGTTGAGAGCACAGGATGTGTGTGCACTACGTGCTTTTACACAACTGACTGTTTTTTGATGGATGTGCTCTTCTATGATATCTGCTGTAAGTAGGGTGTGTCTTGCAAGAATCTCATGTTCCACGTCCCCTCGAGACGGCCCTGGGACAGTCTCTTGGCACCAAGTCTCATGTTTACGGTCCCCGCGAGACGCTCCATGGCAAGTCTCTTTTGTCTCGCAGGTCTTTTAAATATCTTTTGAGAACTTCTGAGAAGATCACGTATCATCGCCTTGTTTTTGCTTTCCAGGATTTCTTTTTATAATAGAGAGCTAATGCATACTGTTAATAATTAATTGTCTGGACACAATTGGCACAGTGGTAGCGAGGAGCTGGTGCCCCGTTCACGGATTGTTCCTGCCTCGCGCTGTATGCTTGCTGGGACTGGCGCGACCCTGGATGGTACAATAAAATATGTGCTATGAAGATATTTCAATGTTCCTTAAACGTTTTGAAGAATTGAAGCTTACAGATTCTGGCTTAACGTCTGTTACTGAGCTGATTGTGTGGCGATTTGGTGACTTGTTGAAAGAAAAATAAGGACAGGAATTGGGAGTTAGTACGTTTGAGAGAGACAGCACTGCTGCAGTAAATTATTTTATAGAGTGTCGCACACGGAACAGCTCGTCGCTACCACTGTGGCCCCACATTTCATACATGCTTTAATTGATATATGAATACTGAAGTGATATCAAGTCTACATCTCACTATTTAAATTATTCAGAGAGCTGTAACGGATTCTGTGTCCTGTTGGCATTAAAGGAAAGCCCGTTTAAGAAGCACGTAGTGATTGACACACACAGAGCACATAGAAGAACACACAGAATACTAAGCATTGAATGTGCTACTTTAGTTACGATGGGATTTGAGAAACTGGTGCATTAAACAATTTTAAGATGAACTTTATGATGTTCGACTTTAATGACTAAGTAAACTACGTGATTAAAGTTGACATTTCGAGCTCTTTTTCCCACTGTGTGCCTATTTTTTTTGTCTTTTCTCTGTACCTTAATACTCTTCCATATGACACGACCCGACTTTGATATCTGACCACTTGTGTTTATTTCGGGCACTGTGCGACTTTCTCACCTTGAACTTTCGACTTTCTCCACCCGTCTGTCTCTTTTGATCAACTTCCTTTATTCCACTCCGTTTTTTCACATCTCCACTTGGTATTCACTGAAGTTCTTCTATTTTCCCCGTGCATTTGCCATTGTCTTTTCACAGAACGCTGAACTCAATTGGCTATTTATATTAATTTGCATATTGTGGGAGGAGTCAGGGTGGGGTGGCAGGCGCATGCACGTGCGTTTCTTTTCACGCTGACAGGGATTTGTGGCGGCAACACTTTTAACATCTGGATTGTGTTTCCTCAGTAACTGACTCCATTGTTTTTCCCATCATGCCTGTTAAGCTTACTGGACTATGTAGTGGTGAGTTTAAGAAGGACCGGTCTGAAGTCGGGGGCATTTTGCATGTGTAGGAGTGATTTGCAGTGGTCATGTGACACAGGCTGACGTAATAAGCATGATGGTGGGCGTGTCTGAGATTGTCCGTTGTGTGGCTAAGTGGTAGTGTGCCCACTTGTGTATAGGCAGAGGGCCGGATTCTTTCGAGTTTCCAATAACTGACAGTAGGGTGACATGTGGTGTGGCCGCTGGCATTGGGTGAGTGGTTTAAACACAAGATGAGGATAAGCGAAGGTCTTGTATGTGACGTAATTGGCTTGGAGGCTGCGGCACGGTGGATGAGACAGAGCAGACTCGCCACTTGTAGTGTCGCTAGGCCCTCGCCTTCTTTCTGGTCCGGCTGTAGTAATGGAAGTCGCTCTGTCCCTCCTTGTCCCCCCTAGGGTGTTCGGCACAAGTATGGTAGAAGAATATGAAGAGTCTCAGTACTCGCTGGAGCGTCCGGAATATCTGGATGAGGATTATGGTAGGTTGGCCTCAGGAAGGCACAGGCCCAGCTAATGCACAGCACACGACTTGTTCTCACGCCTGTTCTTTCTTTTTTTGGTAGACTTCCCCCCAGGATATGTGCCCCAAGAAGATAAGGACTCCAAGAATCTCCTGGGCTCTGCCACAAGTAAGTGAGGGGCTGGCTGTGGGCAGAGCTCAGGTACACAGGGCTCTCTTGTAGGCACACACAGATGGCTCTTTGTTGCCATCTCCCTGGAGACCCCGTTTAGCGGGTTGTATGAAGGCTGCCATTCATCTGACTGTGTTGGTCTTGCAGATGCCATCATGAACATGATGAACATAGCAGTAAAAATGCTGGGGGCGAAGTCGGAGCTGGAAGAGGTCAACCAGACAGAAGGTAGCATTTGCTGCATATGGGCTGTTAAGCGCTAAAACACTACCCGTTTCACCTCACTGTATTCCATTTGCTTCGTTTTAGCTAACCTGTCCAGTCGAGTTGCAGAGGTGGTGGTGGAACCAGAGATGACCACACCGCCTGTGTCTCTGTCAACCTTATGGTTAGTGGCGTGTCTGAAGCCATGGCGTTGAGGCTGGCACCACTTGTCCTGCATTTATTTACTCGGCCACTTTTGTCTTTCTCCCGCTAGGCCTGATTTGCCCGAATCCTCTGTGCCGATTATTCCTGAAGAAGTGGTGGTGCCTACCCAGGAGACTCCAGCACCCATTGTTCAGCTGATTGAAGGTGACGACGAGGAGCCCAGTGAGTCCACGGTCACTCTAGTGAATGAAGGAGACGAGGAAGAGGAGATACAAGACTGGCACACTCTGGAGAGCAAAACTTACTGCAGTGGAGCAGCTGCCATCTCTTGTGTGGCTAGTTTTCCCGAGTTTGTGCAGAGCCAATGCTCCATCTCCAGAGCCATCAAGAGCATAGAGCAGCCGCTCCTGAGCAAGATGCCTGTCAGCCTCAGTGTGGCCGAGACTGTGGAGCAGGCCAGCAGCCAGTTCAGCCCAGAGGCCACCAGTGAGTGGAGACCAGCCACGCCGAGCATGGAGCTGCTGCAGCCCCTTGAGTTGGGAAATCCAGAGGTGTCACTTGGGATGGTGGCTTGGCCCCCAGAGCTGGAGCCTAGCCAGTCTCCGTTGCCGCACACCAGCACCATGTCCTCCGTCGCCTCTGCACAGGTGACTCCTTTGGACAAAATTCCTGATTTGTCTGTGGGTGAAGAGCGTGACTTGGGCACAAGTCCTGCCCCACCCACAGTAGAGGACCAGAGTACCGTGGCTGTGAGCAGCCCTGAGGACAGTCCCAAGGAGATCTTAGAAAATCTGCCCAGTGAGGAGGAGAAGCAACCCAGTGCCAGCATCGCTGAGCCTGCTTCTTCTGCAGGACAGGTATCTGAGATGTCTGTGGAAGTCGCGGTGGAGGTAGAGGATGCCGATGACTATATTCTCTCTGGGTCCTCCAGCAATGGCCTGCTGCACAGAACTGCCACCGACTTCTATGCGGAGTTGCAGAACTCCACTGACCCGAGTGGCGCCAATGGGAATCAGATGCACGGCTCCAACCAGAAGGAGTCGGTCTTCATGAGGCTCAACAACCGCATCAAGGCCCTCGAGATGAACATGTCACTGAGCAGCCGCTACCTGGAGGAGCTTAGCCAGAGGTTTGATGGGGGGGAGCTGAAAACGCGTATGGGGGGGTGGTGGCCGAGTCTGCGTGTGTCTGCAAGGCCTCACTTCTGCTTTCGTATCCCAGGTATCGCAAGCAAATGGAGGAAATGCAGAGAGCCTTCAATAAGACCATCATCAAGCTCCAGAACACGTCCATGCTCGCCGAGGAGCAGGTCAGTTGGCGTGCCAGCTTCTGCGGTCTTGATTTATAACGGGCTGGGCCTAACTTGTCCGTCTGTCTGTCTTGTCAGGACCAGCGACAGACTGAATCCATTCAGACACTCCAGAGCCAGCTGCACAACCTGACCAACCTGATGCTCAACTTGTCTGCCACTGTGGCCCAGCTGCAGGGAGAGGTAGGTCCAGCTGTCCGTGATGAGGGTCAGGCTTCATCAATGAAGGTAAACTGAGTCGCTCGCGCTCCCCGGTGCGGTAGTTTGATGCTGGAGGACAGCGGCCACTGGCGACACACATGTTCTGTAGCTCTATAGGGCGCCTTTCTACATGGCACCAAGTTCAGCGCCTGAGGTTAGTGATCGGCCAGCCCTCCATCCTGTTTGTTCACTTCAGGACTTCTCAGATTGCACATTTGGCAGGCATGTACTGTTTTAAACGTCTTTTAAAAGTGCAGTTCAGGGTCATAGGAGTCCTGTGGCCATCCCAGCAGTGTTGAGGTACAAGGCCGAGGCGTCTCTTACACACACACACACACACACACACACACACACACTGACAGGGAGCCATTATGGAATTGCTGAGTGGTTAGCGCTATGACCTCATAGGTCCAGAGTCCTGGTCTCAAATGCTGCTGCACCCAGTTGTGAGGGTGGTGGCTTACCCCTCTGCATGTCAGTGCCGTTAACGGATTTGTGTTTGAGACGCATGTCAAGATGTTTTTGTCCAAAATGACGTTCATTTCGTCCTTTCCCAGAACATGTGGCCTTGTGACGCAGCGCTCGCGGCTTGGCTCTTGCCCATACCGTGTACGCTTTAAATGAGATAAATGTGATTGATGAAGGACCTTTCCTTGAATTGTACAATGCTTGGCACATGCAGAGCTGAAGTGTGTCCAATGTATGGCCGAGTCGCACTCCTTTTCTGAGATGCCGATCCGAAGGTCTTTGTCCCCCCATTTCCTAGAGTCTTCATCAAGGCTAACCAGGAGATGCAGATGTGGAAAGCTGGGTAGGTTTCTTTTAGCAGCACTTTGTGTTAATCTTGAAGGATACACTCGAAGTGGTAAGTACTGTTCATAAGGTGCCAGTGCATCGTCTGTATAAAGATGTTGATCCTTAGTGTTGTCGAGAAGTTAATCTCAAAAGTCCAGCACGTCTGACAAGTTTGAAACGCGTGATTTTATGTATAGGAGCAGCAGACGAGAGCTCCTCTATCTTGGCGTCTCCTGCGTTGGCTTCATATTTTGAGCAGGTGGTTTGATGAGAGCACAAAGCAGGGCATCCACTGAAGATTTAGAACTGGCTTACCACTCCATTGCAGGCCAGGCTGCTGTGAATTTGTGACTTTCTGCTGATTTCTAACATTTTATCGTGCGTGTATTTGATGCATACGAGGTGTGGCAGAAAAGTAATGAGACTGATTTTTTATTTAGCTTTAGTTTTTCTTTTTTTCAAACATCAATGTTATCCCCTTCAAAGTAGTTCCCTTGGGCAGCTACACACCGATGGAGACGTTGTTCCCACTGTTGGTAGCAGCGCTGGAAGTCTTCAACCGGTATGGTCTTCAGCATGTCCGTTACACTCTTCTGGATGTTTTCTAAAGTCCCGAAATGATGTCCTTTGAGGACATTTTTCAGTCACGCGGACTGAGGTCAGGTGAATAAGGGGGCTGGGGAGCCACAGGAATGCCTTTTTTCGATTGTCCTTCTGCTCAATTGTGAGGTTTTTCGGCACCATTTTGGCACAGACCTTTCACATGTGCAAATGTTCAGTCAAAATTTGATGAACGGTAAATCTGTTCAAATTTAATTGTTCACTCAACATTCTTAATGTTAGACGACGGTCTGATCTCACAAGAGTGTTCACACGTCCGATGTTTTCATTGGTTTTCGAAGTTGAAGGCTTCCCTGAAAAACTTGAGCTCGGGATAAAGAATGTTCCCCATAAGCCTGTTTTAACTTTTCAAACGTCACACTTGCTGTTTAATGGCACAGCGTTGCTCCAAATTCCGCTGTTCCATTTTGCGTGACGCACAACCAAAAACACAACATCGCTAACAGCAGTCACAAAAATCACGTAGTTAACGGAAGGAGTTGAAACTCGCACTGAGCTATGGGAGGGTACTGATACACGGGCTCTATCAAGGACAACAGCGCAGCGTTGCCAGATCGCTTGCAGTGTTGCCAGTCTCGTTACTTTTCTGCCACACCTCGTATTAGTCCAAGTGGAAGTTGGGCAGTGCCATGCCCCCTTATGCTTTCCATTTTTGTGGAGTTACAGTTGGTACGAATTACAGGCAAATGTAATTGAGTCCAATTTCTTAACAGAATGATCTGTTGATGCTTATCGGGATCCCCTGGGATAAAAAGCGCAGCTTAGGGAGGGATGCGGATTTTGACAGGGTCTGTTCTAAATGCCACATTGAGCTGAAGGGTGGACTGTTGGTGAACATCTTGTCTTGATTTAATACGACGTACTTCTAAAATGTTATTGAAATAATAATAGTTCATTACGTTTACTGTATGTAGAGCTTTAAGGCACAGTGAGTGAGGAGCCACTTCAGCCACCAGTGATGTGCAGCAGCCGCCATCTTGTGGCAGGACATTTCACCACATGTTAGCTGTTTGGTGCTGAAGGGGTGAGAGAGAGTTAGCCAGTCGGAGACAGGGGGTGGATTAGGGGGCCAGAGTGACCAGGCCGTGGTGGACAATTTAGCCAGGACATCAAGATGCATTCTACTCTTTATGATGGATCTTTAATGACCACAGAGAGTGAGGACCTAAGGACGAGGCTGGAGCAATGGGTTCCACATTCAGACCACAGGGTAGGCCTCACCAGCAGAAACCCAAGCTTCTCCTGGTTGTTCTCCCATCAGAGTACCGGCCGGGCCTGAACAGGCTTAGCTTCAGGTGGACGACCTGCTCTCGTGCATGTGGTGCGGCTGCATTGGGCGAGATCTTTAGATTTATGTGTGATGCTTGTTTATCCTCAAATATTTAAACTGTTTTGAGATTGAGAACAAGCAGCTAACTCCCCGCATACGATGTGCCAGAGAGTTCACTGGGAAGTTTTTTCCTTTTTAATTCAGATTCATTTTGAAACTCGATCTTACACGTCTACATCTGATGATAGAGGTGATTGTGTGTCTGATATGCAGAGCATCGTGTCGTCTGGATGTGCTGACATTTTCTATGATCGTCCCCTTTGTCTGTGGTTTCTTCCGGTGGTGAATGACCAGTGGTTCAGCGGCTAACACAAAAAGCATTGGCGATAGTGGGCACCCTAGTCGAGTATCTCGTTCTCATCTGAAGTGTTCGTGTGGACTGAGGCTTCTCGACTGTGTGAAGTAGTTAACTCCACAAATCCAGCTTTCGATGTGCATAAATCCTGGGGGTATTCCAAGAAGAATGAATATTCCCTAAAAAAGGAAACCTTGAAACCACTTCCAGGTAACCGAGCAGGTGTGTCCTTTATCATGTCTTTCCAAACCTCCACCCTGTGGCACATCAAACCTCGGATACCTCACTTAAAATTGATTCTAATTGATGTTGTAGCCTGGGATTTTTATTTTTTATTTTTTTTTTTTTGGCCACCCCGTTGTCTATGACGAGTCTGCTGGGTAACGGTTTGCTCTCCACGCCCAGAGGCTCATCCAGCACATGGCCTTCTCATTCACAGTCTTGCTTTCATGCCCGCTGCCCATGTGGTCTTGATCTTGGTGACCGATGGCCCTTCAGTTCACTCTGCTGGTCCACTCTGGAGTCCCCTTGTTGTGTCGTAACAGACTGGTGCCCCTTCCTGGGCAGGACACTTGATTGGGTGATTTGTAAGCCAGCAGTCCTGTAAAGGGTATCCCTTATTTATTTATTTATTTTGAACCCTTTTCTCCTAATCCGTGCTTTGTTATCACTTTACCGGTGTCATCCTTTAAAGGTTGTTTAGTCACATTTGCCGTGTGACCCAGTTTTGCCCAGATGCGTCTTTTGTGGTTGTGGCTGCACACACTTCAGTTTTTGTTTCTCTGACTGCGTGATTTTTTTTTTTCTTTCTTATTTCATTTCTGAGATCTCAGTCAGCAGATCTGATCTGAGGAGCCTTGCAAGTAAGAATTTCCTTCTGCCACGGCAGTCAAATTGTGACGAGAGCAGGCCAGTCAGCCCTGTACACCTCATTTCCCTGAAATGACATCCCGTCAAGTCCGAGGGTCCCTGAAGTCCCCCTTTCCACCACACTGCTTGCTCTCTGTGGTTCTCTTTGTGCGCAGATTGAAACGAACTTTAAAATATTTCGTTTCCAGCTGTGTGCCCCGTGTCCTTGACGAACTCTTTCTCATTTTAAAGTCACCTTCTTGAACCACAGGGCTGATTCATTCCCTTCATCATTTAACCTCCTTAGCTTTGCAATTTATTCCAAAAAGACACATCAAAGCATTGCATTTTTTTAGTTGAAAAAATGACATTTTTATTAAATCTGAAAAGTATAATAAAGATACAAATAATAAAATGAAATGACACAACCATGATAGCTGTAGCTGCTGGTGAGTCAGGCAGACGTGTGCCATAAGAAGCCTCTCAGACCAGAAAGGTTTGTCTTAAAAGATTTATTGAGAATTCAAGCCAACAGTCCACTCAAGAATAGAGGAAAGTTCAAACACGCGTAGAATGAAAGGCAACAAAGAGAGGAGAAATGTTTCTATACTTGACTGGGCTTGTGAACGTCTGGCTGGGCACGTTAGGGCCTTACTGACGGAGCCTGATCTGTAATCGGAGGGACACGACGTAGTTAGAATGTTGTGGGGTCTGTGCCCTCGTGAACCTGCGGTCAACGGCTCTCACAGTAACCGATGTAATGATGCGAGTTGTTCTTCTTTGGGCTGCTCCCGTTAGCGGTTGCCACTGCAGATCATCTTTTTCCGTGTCTCCCTGTCCTCTGCATCTTGACGCCCAAACAATATGAAATCTCAAACGAGCCCTTTGTGTGGCGAGTCTTCAAGTACGGTGAAAGACGCAGTCCAGCGTCACAGTTGGCACAATAACTGCCGGTTTCTTTTCAGATTTTCTTTCCAGAGTTGCCAGTTTTTGAACGGCCCACTGCACAGGTACCACTTGCATTTATAATCAGTAAGATGTCTACCAATAGGACGCCCTGGATTGGTCTGCGATGTGCTGGGTCGACCGGCTCTCTTTAGCGGTGGGTGTGTGGCAGTGATTTGTTCTACAAGCTGGCATGAGATTCGGCTTTGTTTGTATAAGACGGATGTATTCCAAGTGCACTGTTGTTCCGTCTTTTTGTAGTTTCTTTTGGTGCCTCAGCATAACGGGATGGAAAGTCCATTCTTGATCCACTGGGTCTCCGTCACCCACGGCCCAGGGCTTTGTAACCGTCCAGTGACTGAAGCTGCCATTATAAATTTCTTTTTAAATTAAATTCTTTGCATTTCTATAGCACTCTTCTCACTACTCCAAGCGCTCAGCAATTGCAGGTCAAGAGCCTAGCAGAGCCGAGTCCCTTTTGGCATTTATGGGATTCGAAGGGCAGATCCTTAGCCTCAGAGCCACCACTCCGCCTATGTGCCATGCTAAGAAGACAAACCTCTTTCTTGTCCTTCCATTACAGCGCCAGTTGCCAAGCTACTTGCTGTAATTTGGCTCTGCCAACGTCTTCAGACGTGCCTTGACGGTTGAGACTGACTGCTCCATACGCGTCACTCGTTATTTGCAGTTTGATGTCAAGTAGCTCTGGCCAAGTATAAAAATCGTCCTTAGTTGCACCGTAACCTCGATGCAGCAGCACATCCGTCAAAGTCCACGCCATGCCGATCGTATTTCTGATCAAACGTTGTCCCTCTCGCTGTGTTCACAACTGAATTCCAAGTGGATTCACAAAGCTCGTAAAGCCTGAAGCCAAAGTTTGCTCTTTTTGACGCGATGTGCTGCATCCATGACAGTCTGCCCTTCTAAGCCGTGAGACTTTCATCGATGCGGACATCGCGGCCCGGAGTGTTAAACGCTCCTTACAGCTGACCGCACTCGCCTGGTATGTTTCACGGGTTGTCTTGAGTATTCCCATCAAAGTCTTCAGATATTCCACGACTGGTGAACACCTGCACTCGGACAGCGTTTCTCCAAAGAGCGGTGCCACTGACGGCGCTTAACACAAGACGCCTCTGTACGGTGGTCCGAGTGGCACGCGGGACTAACACTCTGAGGACGAGCCCGAGTGACACTTCACTCCGGCCACCTGCTTAAGCGGAGAAGGTTCATCTCTATGGAGTGCAGTTGCACACTCGGACGTACCGCGATATTTATAAGCGAGTCAGTAAGCTGCGTAAGCGGCACACATTTAAAGAAACGTCAACGGATTATTACGGCACTCGGTGTCATCGTTTTCTTTCATTTTAGATGACGATGTGACTTTTCTGAGGTGCTCTTTTAATGCCAGCGCTGTTTATTTCCAGATGCCTCTTTGACTGACTGACTGACTGGTGACAAACCCATCCTGCAGTCAGGCAAAGACCGTCTGCATTTGCATTTATTTTGTCCAAAGCGACTTACAAATGAGGTAAACACGATTGAGTAACGTGAGGTGAGGCCTGTTTGTATAGCAGGACAGGTAGCACAAGTCGAGTGCCGCAAGCGAAACGAGGGTCTGACTAATAGATTACAATCGATTAAACAATTCAACTTGACAAATTATAAAACATCAAGGTGGCACAGTGGGCACCACTGCTGCCTCGCAGTTAGGAGACCCATCTGGGTTCGCTTCCCTGGTCCTCCCTGCGTGGGTTTCTTCCCACAGACCAAAGACATGCTGGTTAGGTGCATTGGTGCTCCTAAATTGTCCCTAGTGTGTGTGTGTGTGTGTGTGTGTGTGTGTGTGCCCTGCGGTGGGCTGGCGCCCCACCAGGGTTTGTTTCCTGCCTTGTGCCCTGCGTTGGCTGGGATTGGCTCCAGCAGACCCCCATGACCCTGTAGTTAGGACAGAGCGGGTTGGATAATGGACTGATGGATAAAGCCTCACAGAGCAAGTTGGGTTTGCTTTCTTCAGTTTGACCTCCCGGCCGAAGCTCTTCCTGTTAGTTAACCCTTTGAAGGCCCTTGGCGCTGCTTTACTTGCCTCTCAGCTGGTGAGCATGCAGTGGCGCTTAACATTGGGACGTTTAGTCTGGCTGGGAATCGCAGGATGCTACTTTGAGATGAGCTGACCATGTGCTGGAGACACACAAACGCTCTTAAATGTCGAGAAGGAAGTCGTTAGTAGTTTGACTGGCCGAGCAGCGAGTCCACACAGAAAATGGCTTTTAGGAGGCACACGTTAAAGCAGAATGCCCGAGGCTGGCCGGGAATTCCAGGTGGCCTTTTGTGTGGACGTGGCGTTTGATGAGCACCCCTCTCAGGCCACCAGTCTGCTATTCGGGCCTAAATGCTTAAGTGACAGAAAGTGACCCGTTAGAGGGGGACAAGGAGGAGCATTCAAGGCAACAGATGGGACGAGTAAACAGTAGGGGGACGTTCAGGCAGAATCGGGGGGGGAGTGACGGTGTGAAGGGACCACAGACACGGCGGCCGTTTAAGGTGGGGGACAGTGTGACGCTGGCAGTGGCATCTCCTGACCATTATAGCAGTGCAAAAAAAATCAAATCTCAGGCTGCGCTCACTGCTTTGGCGTTTTTGGAGGGGCTTTCATCATTTCTTGTGAGTTGGAATTCGGTGATTCTAAAGATCGACAACAAATGATTAAGAAATAGAAAGAAGATCAGCCGTCGAGAGAAGAGGCCGCCTTGTGACGTGAAGAGCCGCCCGGCTGTCCCCTTGTCAAGTCTGAGCCAAAACCAAACGATGACGACGTCATTCGGAGTATTTGGGTGACTTTTGTTTTTATTCCCCTCACAATTGGACTCCTTTTTTGTGTATTGTGTCCGGCTCTTTTAATCTTGTCCTGCTTGTCGGGGGTCCGCAGTCAGTGCAGTTGCTCTTCTCTGGACTCTCTCTGGTGTTTTGTCGTCTTTTTCTGTATTGATTCCCGTTTTAAAGTGGGGGCGCGGTTTTTTTTGTTTTTTTTTTTGGACTACCCTCTTCCATCAGACACTTTGGTGTGACAATGACTATGCGCAGTACTCCAGGGGAGGCCCACCCGTGACTTCCTACCTTCAGACCCCTCATTTCGGTCACCTCTTGATCTCTGATCACCTAATGGTTTGACTCCTTCAGCTCGGACCCCTCACTCGTTCGATGGCTCATTGAAAAGCCCCCTCATGTCCTCGAGTTCACTGCACACACCCAGCTGTGGATCGCTCTTAAGACCCCGTCATATCACAACAGTGTGGACGAGATCAGGTCGTTCAGCCCACCAAAGCCCGCCAGTCCTGTCCATTTGACTCCTCCAGAATGACATTGTTGAGTTCTGAAAGTCCCTGAAGTCCCTCTTGGTCACTTATTCTACGTCTCTGTGTTTCTGTGACTCGCCCATTCCGGAGATTTCCAGGCATAACTGCATTTCATAATCTTAGTAGTCGGTGGCACCGACTGGTGACCTCCAGCTGTGAAACGACGGAGGGGTGTCCGTCTGTCTGTCTGTCTGTCTGTCTGTCTGTGTGAGCCGACAACCAATGAGCATTCAGTTGTGATTGGCTATCGGATAAAGGGGCTTCCTCACAACACTCTGGACATGTGAAGCTGCTGGAAGGCTGTCCTTGTCACCCCCTGTGACAGAGTCGTGTAATCTGGTGACGAGCTCAGCAAGTCCAGCTGTCACGTTTGACGTCCCCTCACACTAGAAGTCGTGAGATGTGCTGCTGTTGGCTTTTGTCAAATACTCCACTCCACGTGCCATTAAACTGATGTGCTGCGTTTAGGGACATTCGCAGTTTAGGAAAAGAAGGCTTTGGCTCCAGTCTGGTCTGACCAGATAAGATGGCCAACTGGGGGTCTGTGGATGTGATTGGTTTGTCTTCGCTGGCCGAGTTTATCCAGTGTGGCTGTCGGAGGCGAGGTGGGAGTAGTTCTCCTTCACCCTGATTGGCTGCCTCCATTTGTAGTTGTCTGCATTGTCTGTCGGTCTGTCTGTCTGTTCTAGAATGTTCTCTGTTCCCGATTCTGCTTTATCCGCTGTCTTTGTCGCTGCCATTCCCTCTCTTGAGCTCCCTCCTTGTATGCCGGTGGGCCGAGGGGCGGGCTGAGCATCCACACACACACACACACACACACACACACACTAACATTTACTGTATTTATGTAACACATTTTCATACAAAAAAATATAGCTCAAAGTGCTTTACATAATGAAGAATAGTCAACATTAATTAACATGGAATAAGAGTAAGGTGGTCCGATGGCCAGGGGGTACAGAAAAAACAAAAAAGACTCCAGACGACTGGAGAAAAAAATAAAAGCTGCAGGGGGTCTGAGGTCATGAGACCACCCAGTCCCCTCTGGACATTCTACCTCAGATAAGTGAAACAGTCCTCTTTGGATTTAGGGTTATTTTGGAAGGACTTGGTGATGGTGGTCACGTAGACTTCTGGCTTTTAATCCAACAATGTAGGACATCTTGAAGCTTTGAGTAGGTGGTGATGGTGCAGACCGCAGGAAAAAGAAACAGAAGAGAGAGTTGGGGTCAGTACGGATTATAGAGCCACCATGAACAGTTATTGTGAAGAATTGAACATACAGAGTATCAGAATTAGATGAAGGTGAAGTTATGAGAAGGCCATGTTAAAGTAATGTGTGGTCAGCAGTGTTTTAAAGTGCTCTACTGTATCAGCCTGGCGAATTCCTACTGGCAGGCTATTCCAGATTTGAGGTGCATAACAGCAGAAGGCCGCCTGCCCGCCTCACCACTTCATTTAGGTTTAGCTCTTGGAATTCTAAGGAGGCACTCATTTGAGGATCTAAGGTTACGATTTGAAATATAACGTGTCAGACATTCCGATATATAAGATGGAGCAGATTATTTAAGGCTTTATAAACCATAAGCAGAATTTTAAAGTCAATTCTGAATGACACAGGTGACCAGTGTAGTGACATTAAAACTGGAGAAATGTGTTCGGATTTTCTTTTCCTAGTTAGTATTCTAGCAGCTCCATTCTGCACTCGTTGTCACTGATTTATGTCTTTTTTGGGTAGTCCTGAGAGGAGTGCGTTACAGTAATCTAGTCGACTGAAAACAAACGCGTGAACTAATTTCTCAGCATCTTTCAGTGATATAAGAGGTCTAACTTTACTTATGTTTCTTAAGTGAAAAAATGCTGTCCTAATGATCTGATTAATATGTGATTTAAAATTCAGATTACAGTCAACAGTCACCCCTAAGCTTTTTACCTCCGTCTTGACTTTTAATCCTAATGTATCCAGTTTATTTCTGATAACCTCATTGTATCCATTATTGCTGATCACTAAGATTTCAGTTTTCTCTTTATTTAACTTGAGAAAGTTACTATTCATCCATTCAGAAATACCAGTCAGACATTGTGTTAGTGAATCAAGTGAATCGGGGTCATCAGGTGCTACTGATAAGTACAGCTGTGTGTCATCAGCATAGCTGTGGTAGCTCACGTTGTAACCTGAGATAATCTGACCTAACAGAGGCATGTAAATCGAAAAGAGCAGCGGACCAGGATAGAGCCTTGTGGACCACCATATCGGATATCAGGGGTCTTTGAAGTATGATTACCACAATTCACAATGTTCTCCCTGCCAGGTAGGATTCAAACCAATTTAAGACCCTGCCAGAGAGGCCCACCCATTGACTAAGGCGATTTCTAAGAATGTTGTGATCAATGGTGTCAAATGCAGCACTCAGATCTAAGGAGGATGAGAACAGATAAATGGCCTCTGTCTGCATTCACCCGCAAGTCATTTACTACTTTAACGAGTGCAGTTTCTGTGCTGTGATTTGTTCTAAAACCCGACTGAAATTTATCAAGAATAGCAGGTTTATTGAGGTGGTCATTTAACTGCATAATGACGGCCTTCTCCATAATTTTAATTAAGAAAGGCAGGTTAGAAACGGAGGTAAAATTATCAAGAGCCGAGGGGTCGAGATTAGGGGTTTAACTACAGCAGTCTTAAGACAGTCTGGGAAGACCCCCGTATCTAATGACGAGTTTACAATGTCAAGAATATTATCAATTAGCACGCCTGATACTTCTTTGTAAAGACCTGTTGGTTTTGGGTCAAGGACGCAGGTGGAGGGTCTCCGTTGAGAAATTATTTTTTGTAAATCTATCCTAGTGAAAGAGTTGAATTTGTTTATAACAGAGTACTGGGGTTTAGGAGGGTCCGCAGTGTTGTGAGATGTATTATGTTATTTCTAATATCATTAATTGTTTGATTGAAGAATACAGCGATAGCCTCACAGGTCTTACTGGATGTACTTTGGAGGCTTTAGTTTGAGTTACCTGGTTTAGCAGACGATCACTCGTAGAGAATCAGACTCTGGGATTCCTAGCATTGTTATTTATAATCTGAGAGAAATTACACACACACATGTGATTGGCTGCTGGGACACTGAAGTGAAGGCCATTGCTTGGCCCACTCCTCCCTCTACTTGGGGTTTGGGGGTCATCATGGCCGAGGGGCTAAAAATGAACACGAGGTTTGTGAATGTCCGTTCAGAGGGCGACTCGCCGGCCACACAAAGTAATCAGAACAGCAGGAAGCTCATCCCCTCAGAGCGGCTTCTTTATATAGCGCCTTCAGCGTCGGGCACTGTGCCACAGCCCCCTTGTCAGCCCCTGTTTTTGTCCCCTCACAGGTGTCGGACACCCGCGGCTACCTGGTGGCCACCCTGCTGCTCGCTCTGTGCCTCGGTCTGCTGCTTTGCCTCCAGTGCTGCCGGAATTGTCCCGCGGGTCACGAGAAGTCTGGGTCCATCATCCCCAAGAGTAATCACTACCCAAGCCCCAAGAGGTAGGTGGCAGTGCCAGCGGTCCTGGACCCCGTAAAGTGCTGTGGCGTGCCGTTTTGACCCGCTTGTGCCCTCTCTGCAGGTGTTTCTCTTCTTACGATGACATGAGCCTCCGGCGCAGGACATCCTACCCCCTGGTCAAATCGAGAAGTGTAGAAATGGCGAGTGAAGGTAGTGTGTGGTGTGCCAGGGTGCCCCCCGCAGGCCGCTCGCTCTCGTGCACCCCTTGTAACACGTCCTCCCTCTCTGTCTCCCTCTAGTGGGTCCTGACGACCTCTTCATCGTGGAGCCCTTGAGGTTTTCTCCAGAAACCAAGAAGGTATGGTGGTGTCCAGCAGGTGGCAGCAGCGCTCCTCTGCGCGCTCGTGTCGTCCTCTCACGTCGTTTTCTTTCTTTCTTTCTTTCTCTTCTTAGAAGAAGCGTTGCAAAGGCAAAGGGGACAAAGTGGAGACGCTCAAGCCATGCATTCCGGCCCTGCCAGCTGCCAACGGAGGGCACAAGTGCAACGGCCTGCTTGCCCACTCGCAGACGACGTTCTTGCCCTCGGGAGAGATGTGCACCTCCTCTTACAAGGGACCCCCGTCGGAGGGCAGCTCGGAGGGCTCCTCTCATTCGGATGAGTCCTACTTCTGTGGCATTGCCACTTGCACGCGCCTCTGCAACGGACAGCTGCCCGCTCGGGCCAAAGTGGACAAAAGGACCTCCTTCAAAGCGCGGCGCTCCAAAGCCCCCAGCCAGGGCAAGTACATTGGTGACCTGGTGCAGGCCAAAGGAGAGTCCATCGTCAGCCTGCAGGAGATTGGCGTGGGC
Organism: Polypterus senegalus; assembly: GCF_016835505.1. Lineage (NCBI taxonomy): Eukaryota > Metazoa > Chordata > Cladistia > Polypteriformes > Polypteridae > Polypterus > Polypterus senegalus. Next base: position 145,601,574 of record NC_053167.1, on the reverse strand, counting down.
ACGTTTGGCGTCACGGCACTTTCTGGGCACGTCTGAGTATTGGGGACCATGTGGTGACTTGTCTGAAGGAAGCCACGCCGGCGGCGGGCACTTTTTTTTTGTTCTTTTATGTCCTCATTGGGTTCAAGGACCAAGTGGGGGTATCACCGGGCCGAGGAGGTAACCCCCCAACCCCCCCACGATAGCAGGCTTGTCGGCTGGGTGTAATTTATCTTGGGTATCTGTGTGTGTGTGTGTGTGTGCGCGCGTGTGTGCGCGTGCGGTGTGTGTGTGTGCGCGCGTGCGCGTGCTTGTGACTCGAGTGAGACGTTAGCGTTCAGGTGTGTAGCGCCGTTAGAAACTGTGAATTTCTCAATAAAACACTACGGGATTTGCCGGGCGGCCTCCTCGCCTCTCGTCTGTGTCCTCGATGTCGCGGACCCCTGCGACAGCAGCGCTGCGGTTTGCTCATCTCTGCTGCCAGCTGCCAGCTTCACATGAGGGTGACGAGCCGCCACAGCGTGTGATGTGGGCCCGGCAGAGTGACGAGGAAGGAGCGGTGAGACCTCAGGCGAGCAGCCGGAAGCCGGTGGGCGGTGGGCTCCCTGCACAAGTTTCCAGCTGAGCCTCGCACACGTGTGACTCATCAGCCCGCTCGGCAGGCACTTTGTTTTTCCAGCTAAGCACCCAAAGCACCCTGGTAGCGTTCCTCGATACCCGCCGACCGCGGGCGGAAAAGCTGAGCACGAGAGAGAGAGAGAGCGAGCGCTCCGCGCGGCCTTCCAGGATTTGACGGGTGGAGCGCCGGGCGACGTGCTGGTGGAAGGCAGGTGGGCATACCTTGGCACCGCTGCTGGCTTCAAGTCTGGTCGTAGTTGTGGTACCAGTCCCCAGCGGGCATCTCTTTAGGAGTCGTGTCCACACACCCGCGTTGTCTGCAACCGAAGCTGGCATCTTTGGGGGCAGCTCATGCTGACTGGCACAACTGGGGCTCGTGACCTGTCCAGTCGAATGATCCTGCAAGATCTGGGGTTGAAATGCTGCACTGGTTGTGGCACAGACTGAACCTTTCAAGTGTTCTTTCTCCCAGAAGGGTGCTATATGCCATGCCAGGCCCTGCTGTTGACTGGCTACGCAGGACTTGTTTGAACACTGTGCCATCCTTCCCTCCTGTTCTACCAAGTAGCTGCTGCTGTCTGGTCACTTGGGTCTGCTGTGAGTGTCAACACTTCTACCCGAAGGTGCCCGTCCTCTGTTCTTGCGTGGCAAAGGACGTTGGTCCTTAAGTGGGGGGGGGCACCTCTTCAGGATTTCTCACACCAGGACATCTGCCCACTTTCCTATTGCTGTCCATCATCTGCCTTCTCACAATCTACTCCTGCCCGCTGTTAATGTTTGGTCACTGGGATCTGGTGAGTCACGAGTTGAAGTTGGCACCACAGGGGGTGCCCATTCTGCCATTCCTATTGGTTTGGTCCTTTCTAAACTCAGCCCAGCTGGCAAATCAAGATTTGGCCATTTTCATAAAGTGACCTGTCCACTTGAGTGGTCCTACAGGGTCTTGAGTTCAATGCTGGCCACCCAGTTGATGTGACACAGGAGGTGTCCCTGCCGCCCCTACTATGAGCTTGTGCGAGGAGACTTCTAGAAAGGCACTATATTACAGGGCAGGCTCTGCAGCAGTGCCAGTCTTGGGGCAGAACTCAAATGGCTTTAAGTGCCCAAGTGGGAGCCAACCTCAGAACTCCCTTCCTACTTTTGCCTTGATGCCCCTTAAGCCTCTCATTGCGTTTGTGGTGTTTGTCCCAAATCAGCAGGCCTGCCTGCTGCCCACCAAGAGGGATTCTAACAGGGGGCAGCCAGTACCACCTTCAGCTTAATCCATGTGCCCAGAAGCCTATGTGGTGTGGTCGCCCGCTTTGCTCCTCAGGACTCCACAGAACGAGACAAGTACAGCGCCATTTGTGTGTGTGCGCAGTGGAAAGGGCAGATGGACGAGATAACAGGATGAATCAGAGGTACCACTGCCTGTGCCCATTGTGGGGGAGGGGTGGGCGACTGTGTGATAATGGCACTTTTGACAACGCCAGCACAAGATGGACAAAGAGATAAGGGGGCACTTACCTCTGGGGGGGAAGCAAAGGACACATCAGGCACCTGGCGTTTTAGAAAGTGGCAAGATGGCACCCAAATGTTTAAAGAGAGAAAGGGGCCTGATGGCAGCAAGGGGCATATCGACTCCAAGGGGCTGGCAGGCAGGGCACTCAAATGGCACATCACTCTAGGGGACTGTCTCCTCAGTCATGACAATGGCAGGGATGGAGGGCATTAAACACAAAATGTGGGAGTTACGGGCATGAGAAAAGAGTGCCAAGGGGAAGAGGGGCAAATGGTGATGTGGAGGTCCAAAGGCTGCATGTGGGGTGACATCTAGAAAGTGTCTTTCATAATACTCACCCATGTAGAAGGGCAGCAACAGATGGCATAGCCTTCATTTGCCAGGAGCTCTTCAGCCCCCTTAGGGACCTCCAAATCATTCCACCCCACTTGACTTGTTATCCACACTCAAAGCTGTCATGGTCAGCCCACCGGAGCATGGGGTCAGAAAGCACCAGTTTACCCAGTTAAGCTGACAGTGGGCTTCAGGCTCCTAACTGCCCATGGGACAGTGGCATGTTACCCAGCGGGCACTCACGTTCTGTCTTCAGCCAGACTAAGCTTGGCTCTCCGCGAGTTCACAGCCTGCCTCCCCATGAGAGGATGTGACAGGGACAGTGCCCTGAGAGTTCCTGTTGGGGTCAACTGCAGCAGAGCCCCTCAGAGGGGTCCGCTGCGGCGCTCAGCCTTTCTCTTTACTGCCCTTTCTCTGTTGATTGCATTTTGCCCCGGTGGCACAGCATTTCTGGGACTTGAGTTCACCTCTGGCTCAGCCAGCACCTGCTGTTTGTCACATTCCATAGAAGTGCCCGTTAGCTTAATTGGTGCCACATTTATGCATTACTGTGGTGGCGCAGTAATTAGTGCTGCTGCCATCTGGGGTCACGTTTATCGATGTATTTATCTATTTGGTTGATTTAGTGGCGTGCCACTCATCCTTATTTTACCAGCTGGTACACAGGCAGGTGAAGTAACTCACTCAGGGTCACACACTGCCGTCAGGAATGGGATTTGAAGCCCAAAGCCTTACCAGTGTGCCACACTGCCTACCAAGTTTTTTTACTATTAACAACAGAACCCAAAGAAAGTCATAAGTGACAACCTCCATGTGGCATGTCACATCCTTTTGGTCGTTTCTTCTGGACTCTCCTTAAGTAACTGAGCCTCCTCTTTCTGAGATGCCCTGAAGACCACCCATGATGTGTTCTGCTAAGGTGTCCCCTTCCATTTCGCTGAGTTGCCCTCGGGGTCTTCAGTAGTGACGCTCCCTGACCCCGCGTGGCTCCCTAACCGAGGTCATGTGCAGGTCCCCACGGTGCGTCACTTCCCCGACCCCCAGCAGCAGCCCTCTGCCACTTTGGCTTCCCGCGCGCGGCCTGAAACTGCGCGACTCTTTCTTGTAAGCCGCCTGCGATGACGAATTTTGAAGCTTGTCGGTCAGAGGAAATGCTGATGTCGCAGAGCCGCGGTGGCGGGGGTGGTAGGGGGATTGGGTGTGGGTATCGGGGGGGAGGCTATGGTCACCTCCTGAGGCTCAGCGGCTTTTCCCTCCCCGAAAGCGACATTTGCCGTTCAGGTGCTTGTGCTGTTATATAGCGCCTTGTCACAGACTAGCGGGCGGGCGCACAAAGCCGCCTCAGACGGCCTTAATGAAACACACGCCCCTTAAAGGAAAGGACAGAACGGGGGTCGTCTAGTCGTTCCAAAGTGTGCCGCTGCGCGTGACTGTGAGCCCCCTGAGAGCTGCATGGGCCGGTATGTGTGTGGATGCGCAGCGCGTGGATTTGCGCTTGTGTGCGCGCGCCGGACACTGGTGTGTGCCGGACAGCCCGCGGGTCGCCTCTGTGCGCGCACTCCGCTTTGAACCCTCGTGAGCGCGCGCTCTCTTATGGTTTTAACCCGCACTGGTTACAAAGGGTGCCTGAGAAACTGGTTATAGCTGGTAAGGGCGAGCCGTCCAATCAGAAGGTGCGAGGTCAGGTGGGTGGAGCCTGTGACCTGCAAGATCAGCGATGCCTGCCGCGCTCGCAGTCAGTCAGTCACCTGAGGTCGTGAGAGGGGCAGCAACATCACAGAGCAGCAAATGGCAGACCCCCCGAGGAGACCCCCCAGGAGGACACAACCCATTCCAGCTTACGGCTACCCACAGGTGTTCCTTGTGGACCAAGGGCTCCCTGAAGAATCATCGCTGGACCGTGGCCCCATACCCACATGGTCAGTGCTGCCACCCCCTGCGAAGCACCACAAGAGAAGCGGCTGCGCGGGGTGGTGGCCTCTGCTGGCCCTCATCCAGATCGTCACGCTGCTCGCATTGGGCGCCGGTGCCTACTACATCTACTGGCTGCGCCACGAGCTGCTTGAGGTGAGTACCGAGGAGTTGGACCCTGGGGTGGTCATGCGTGCCGTGCCACTGGCGCTGTGATGGCCCTCACCTGTCAGCACAGATGTGGTTTGAGACCATCGGAAACAGGATGTGTGCTCAGAACGCGCCCCTTTGTACTTGCAGATGAGAAGCACCGCCGCTGCCGCCGCCGAGAAGACGCCTGTGCAGTACAAGCACATCGGTGAGTGAGCGTCCCGTTGGTCACCCTGCGCTGGGGGCCATGCATCTGCTGACCCTGGGCCCGGCGGTCTGCTCGCTGACCCTCACCTGGTGCTCTGCTTCTGCCTGCTGGCCCCAAGCTGCGGCTGCCATTCTGCTGTCTCGTCTCCTTAACTCAGAGATGGCGCTTTCTGCCTGCTGACCCCGGGATTGTCCGGTGCTTCCTGTCCTTGTGGACCCCAAGCTTGACCCCTCTGCCTTTACCTTAGTGCTTCCTTTTGACGCGCCTTCAACCTCAGATTTTCTCTCTGGTGCCCTCCTGTCTTGCTGCCCACTGGTGCCCTCCTGCTGCCCACTGGCCCCATGTCTGGCTCTCCTTTTGCTCTGGATTGACTGTCCACTGACCCTCACACCCCAACTTCCTACAGGACTTCCAGAGCCCACCGCAGAGAAAACCGAGAAGAGCAAGACAGCCCATCTGACAGGTGAGTGTGGGTGACCGTGCGGGGTCTCCGGCTGCGGTGGTCATTCCTGGCGCCGAGGTGTGTGACGCGCTCGCTCTCTCTTGCAGTGAAGAACATCACGGTGGGCTCACGAATGCTGGTCTGGGAGAGCGCGGCCCGAGGGGCCTTCACCGAGGGGGTCGAGTACCGGGACCACAGCCTGCTCATCAACGAGACGGCCCACTACTTCGTCTACTCCAGCGTCTTCTTCCGCAGCCAGGGCTGCCCCGGGCCCAAGCCGGTGGAGCACTCGGTTTACCGGAAGACCCTGCGCTCCGTCGAGCCCCGCCTACTCCTGCAGTCCCGCAAGCTGAGCCAGTGCGTCGGGGGCAGCAGGTGGTACAGCAACAGCTACCTGGGGGCCGTCGTCAAGCTGGACCGGATGGACAGGGTCTATGTGCACGTGTCGGACCCCGCACTGGTCAGCCTGGAGCCCGCCACCACCTACTTTGGACTGTACAAGGTGTGAGGCGCCAGTAGGACCGGGTGCAGAAGATGAGGGCTCACTGGCACCGGGTTGGGTGCTGGCACTTTGGGCATCAAGCTGGCTCTTGAGGCCGGGGGTAGGGGTGGGGGGCTGTTAGGAATGACCCCTGCCCCCTCAATATGTGTAGCGGGTTCAAATGTGCAATAAACAAGTGTTATTTATGGAGGTCTATTTAAATAAAGTCCTGCTGGTGATGGCATCGGGGCTCCTGGGCATGTTCTGTGACCGCCGGCGAGTGCACTCCGGTCTCACTCCGCGTGCACGTCTTAGCGTGATGTCCTCACCCCCCCGTTATCTCTCGTTTTTCACACCATGTCATCTCACTCCACTGCGCCATAACCTGATGGCACCCTGCTGCCTCTCTTTGGTGGCACAACATGTCTTCTCCTCCCTCTCTTTACGGTCTTAGACCCTCGCTGGCTCCCATGGGGTCACACTCTGCTGTCGGTGTCACTCCATTTGTGCCACACTTTGAGGCCTCACCATTCTTGCCCTGCTGCCTTTCTTCGGGGTCACATCCCACTCTTAATGACGCCAGACCCTTGCTGCCACCGAGTCACTTTACTGTCACACCCCATTTTGCTGCCTCTCCGTCTCACTTGACAGGTCACTCTGTGTCTTACTTAGGGTCTTCCTCCGCTATCCCCTCACTGTACAAACCCCACCTCACTTTGGGGTCTTAACTCGCAGTGTCCCCCCCTCACTCCACACTCTCACTCTTGTCTTTTTGCCAAGCCCCACTAAATTTTCAAATGGCCACTCAGCCTGTCCTCCTGGAACCCCCTGCAACGACCCTGGCCAGGCTGGCAGTGCCCGTCTTCTCCAGGTAATTGGACAACCTGCCTCGGCACTCTGCTGCTGACCACTCGCATGATAAGACATTAGGCAAAGCATTGGCACCTGAGGGTGGCCATCATGGGGTCTCTGAAATACTTTGATGCGCTGAAAACATCCAGTCAGGGGGGTGTGACCGCAGGTCATCAAATCAAATGACATGTGACACAAACAGACTGCAGAAATCAACTGGGATCTGAAGCCAACGGGGCGGAGTCTGAGATCCAGGTCACGCCCCATAGGCCTGAGGCCTCCCTTCAATGAATTCACATGGCCACACCCCTCAGGACAAGCACTGGCCAGGAGTCCCAAGGGGTGTGTCCCCTTCACAGTAGGCCCGCCCTTTGCTGTGATGAGCCAGCAGCCCCTCCAGTGCAGCTTGATTTGACTCCGCCCCCTAAAGCAGCTCAGAATGAGGCCACACCTCCACCCTCCACCCTCCAAGCTCCACGTTGTGTTGATGCACAGGCTGTGAAAGGCGCTATATAACAGAGAGGCTGAGTGAGTGCTTGTGCTGTGGACTGCGTAGTCTCAGGCCCCCAGGCAGACTGCTCACAGTTTCCGCCACCCCCCATCCCCTCCCCCCCACACACACAGATGTTATGCTGATATCTGCCAGGTGGGGGCGGCTGTGGCTTGGCGCACTCCTACTCTCTGCACAGCTGTGATCAGTGGCGCGGCTGCCCTCTGACCTTTGCTCTTTGTGGTTGGCTGCCTGCGAGGGCAGACATGCTTCAATCTGCACTTTACATGCTCTTATCTTACCCGGCCGGCCATGGTCCCATACAGAGGGGTAAATGTGGCCACCATAGAGTCTGCTCGGACAGAAGGGCAGCAGAGGTGTTCCTGGGCCTGAGAGCCCATAGGGGGCACACAGACTCACATGAAGGCATTGGCCTACACACCTCCACACATTTAGATGTGCCAAGGTGAGCCCACGTACATCTGGCAGTTCACCCTCAGGGGGCACCGCAGTCCTTAGAGGAGCTACAAATGGGGTGAGAGTGCCCCTCACAACTCAATGTCAAAATTAAGATGTGTATGATGGGGGTCTCGGAGTGGTCTTTGTGTGGTTAGCAGGCCCACCTGGCCTCCTTTATCTTATAGAGTGCCTTTACTGCCAATCTGTGCACAATAGAGCACCGGTCATAACTAACTATCTGTGATATAGCGCCTTTCACGTCTTTAACAAGGCGACTTACAACATCCTTTCAGTCCTTTCTGATTTTCTAATTGGTGCTCCGGCAGGTGAAGTGACCTGCTCGGGGTGACAGAGTGGGCTCAGTACTGGGACTTCAACCCACAGCCTCCAGGTCTCAAGTCCAGAGCGTTAAGCACAATGCCACACGGTGTCCCATGTCCCCATGATATAGCGCCTTTCACATCTCTCTCCCTATTGTTCTCTGCATGGGCGGCTCAGGCAGTCCGACTAAAGCGTCGTGCCAGGCTGCCACGTCTAGCTGACTGAGTTACACTGCATGAACCGGGGGCGTGTTATGTCTAGGCCCCGCCTCTGTCAAGGCTGTCAGTCATTGTCAACATGCAGCTTGAGATTTAAGTCCCGCCCCCTTCACCACTTATGTGACGACCCCTGAAGTCCCCATCTTGTGACCGCAACTTATAAATTGTCCGTATGTTGTGTGTCGCGGGACAGGACAGACTCGGGTTCGAGTGCGAACCTTGGCCTCCGAGCTCAGGGAAAGCTAACGGAAGGCGACCTGCTGGCCAGAATCTCCCGGACCTGAGGGGACATTCCAGCGGTCTGGTTTGTCCTGGTGCTCATCCCTTCCTCTGTGACTTTTACTTGACCCCTGATGTGACTCAGGAGGGATGCCCCGGACCCTCAGCACACGGACTCGTGACGGCCATTGTCTGCCATTGTCTTGTTGCCGTGTAACGCTGATGTGCGTCGGTGTCATCGTCGTATTTGTGCAGGCTGAAGAATTTGAATTGTCTCCTGGAGTGAAGATGAAGATGAATTGTGAGACCACCGAGTGGCAGACATCTGGCTGGCATGGAGATAATTTAAAGATAAAATCAGACTGGCCGAAGGAGACCACGGCTCTGTGACGGTGACGTTGTGGTTTTACTATTTAATGTAAGAACTGCAGTGAAGTACAGTAGCCCCCCATCCCATGTCGTCCCCCCATCGGCTTGCCACTTGGCGTCCTGGCAGGAGCCCTCACTGCCACGTTCCTTCCTTCTGGTCCTCCAGGTCACGTTGGCAGCACCCAGTGGCACCCGCTGTGTCCTCAATGAAGACGTCAACCCACCTGCGCATTGGTCACGTCAGAGCACATGAGGACATCGTCCACTGAGTCGGCTCTCCTTCTGACATGCCGGACCCCCACTGGGTGGGTGGGCGCTTTACACCTTCAGGTCTTCCAGTATCTGAGGCGCATGTGCCTTACCATTGAGTGTCAGAAATCAGTTGGCATCTGTAGAGTCACAAATCGAGGACAACGAGATGAGCACCAGGAGTGAAGGTCAGAGTGACAAGAAGAAGAAGATGAAGACGAAGAAGAAGAAGAAGACGGAAGCTCAACCAGCAGGAAGATGCCAGCTGGGCAAAAGAGAGGAGAATCTGGGCATGAAGATCAAGGGTGCCAGGGCTAGGGGGTCAGCTAGAAGCTGGGTGGGTCCAAGAACATGACTGGGAGAAACAAAGGACCACTCCCCAGTTTGACTTTTATTATTGGGTGTCACTGTAAAGTAATGGTGACCATCCGCCATTGAGAGGTGGGAAAGGCGCTATATAATGAGCTACACGATAGACAGACAGACCGACCTTCAGCCCCTCGTGTCCTCTCTTCTGTAAAAAGAGCCCCCTGTGACCACAACGTTCCTTTTCTATTAGTCACTTTGTCCGGTCCAGGTGTCCCTTTATGTGCCCATAGCTATTCCTGTGGACTGTCACTTTCAGGCCCGTGACTGTGTCCACTCTCCCAGCTGTCCCTGCCTCCCCCCTCAAGTCTCAAATGCCCCTGTTGTCACTTTGGTCACTTGTGCTCCACAGCCTCCCTGACCGGTTGGATCTGGTTTTACAGGTTTGGTCACCAACACCTACCAATGTTGGTAGTTCTAGTAGAACTTTAAAGTGATGTCTGGACGGGTGGACACTCCAAACTGTAGGGTGCCATGTCACACAGCATCAGGCCATACCGAGGTGACAGGGGCCCAGAAGCTGTCACTTTTGGTGGCACCTGAGCAGAATGAGTCACCTGAGCATGTGACCTGCCTGGACAGCTTGTGGCTTCATCACCGCCTGATTGCTCCTGATGCCCGCCTATGCCCATCAAAGCTCACAGTTGAGTTCCCTCATGAATTTTGGACTGAGGATTGTGTGCTGCCCTCCCTCGAGGTCCTGACTGATGTCACTTTGTCGTGGACCCTCCTGGCATGTGCATCCAACATGACAGACAGCTCTGCCCTCATCTTCTAACTGTACCCATCAGGCTGCAGATGGTCCTTGCAAATACAAGGCACCGGGGACAACATGGGAACAGGAAGTGACTGGCACAAAAGTGAGCCTTGGGGTCTCACATTTGTCTTCTTTATTCTGTTCCAGAGTGACCCAATATGAGAATGAGTGCCAAGGTGGGCAGGCTCCCCCTAGTGGCACACATGCCCACAGCACACTCCATCCTTTTTCCTCTTTATGGTGTCTGGGGGTCTGGTAATCAGCCCATTGGTGGATGTTTTTTGCTAACCTCCCAGTTCCAGCCTGGCACAAGTGAGCAATGCCAGTGTCACTGGCCTGATGGTGGGTAAAGAGTCCAGCAGTGCCCAAGATGAATAAGTAGGATGAGAAGGCAGTGGGCAGCACAGGGCAGCAACCATCAGCTGGAGGTGCCCAGGTGGTGCTGTGCCCGTTGGGTATCTCTAAGCTGTTGAAACCTGAAGCCACCTCATTGGTCTTTTCTGGCTCCCCAATCACATATCATCTGCACAGTGGGCAGGCAGGGAGGGGCAGGGTTACAGCCTTGGACATGCCCACTATGGGCCACTTACGAAGAGGCGGACCATGCTGAGTTGTCACCCACAGTCGGCTTTTCAAGAATTTCCTGCATGCACTGAAGTCACCAAACACTTGAAGACCACCAACCACACATAGAGAAACACTTCGAGAAGGACACTGTGACCGGCCTTGCTCATTCTAGTGTACCCAGAAGCCACGGCAGGGCATTAACTACAGACACTCTGGGGACCCTCAACAAAGCTGGAGCCCAGAAGGTGATGTGCGTCACCCCTGGCATTGCCCTCAGGAAGTGATGCAATGGGGCGTGAAGATCCAGCAGTGGAAGCACCAACACTGGCACCTGCACCCAGCACGCTTCATGAAGCAGAGCCCATTGTGTAACTCCTGCCTGCCACAGCAAAGGCAACAATGTGTCCTCTGCCACCACTGGCCACACAAGTGTCCCCAAAGCTACACGTCTTAGTTCCAGATGTCCAGCGTAATTTCTGTGCCCATCTTCTGTAAGTATAATCAAACATCACGCCCATGTCTTCAAGTTCCTTGAGTGTGTCTTTGTTACTCTAGTCGATGCCATTTGTCATCTGCACGGCCCCCCCGTCTCATCTCGTGGACACACAAGCAAAGTGGGAAACTAAAGTTCACACCGGACTTCCTGCGCTGTCTCAAATGTCTGCTCCAACCAAAAGTGACATTCAGCCTTGTGCCCAATTTCCGTCTTAGCGATGACACTGACACGTATTTTTTTTAGCCCCCCTTCAGTTCTGCAGCTTCCTGGCATTTAGTGGGCACTCCGCTGCTGAGCTGACTTCTGTTTGTTGTTTCTCAGGTATTTGCTGTCATCAGCGGGCACACACACACACGCAAAGACACACACACACACAGACACACACACAGACACACACACAAACAAACACACAAAGAAACACACACACACAAACAAACACACACACAAAGACACACACACAAACAAACACACACACTCATGCACACACACACAGACACACAAACACACGCACACAAACAAACACACACACAAACACACACTCACAAACAAACACACTCACACACATACACGCAGACACACACACACACTCACGCACACACTCACAAACAAACACACAAACAGACACACACAGAGACACACGCAGACACAGAGACACACACACACAAACAAACACACACACACACAGACACACACACGCGCACAAACACAGACACACACACACACACACAAACGCACACACACAAAGAAACACACACAGACACACACGCGCACAAACAAACACACTCACGCACACACACACACATGCGCGTGCACACACACGTACACTGACGCACGCACATGCAAACACATGCACTAGCAAGGCCACCAGCAGGAACAGTGGGTCTTCATGCCCAAGGCTGCCAGCTCAGCCGACACTATCTATCTATCTATCTATCTATCTATCTATCTATCTATCTATCTATCTATCTATCTATCTATCTATCTATCTATCTATCATATAGTGCCTTTCACCTCAATCTGTCCAGCTAAGGTAGTTCTGCTTACCAGTCATGGTGCCATTTTTTATGACTGTTGGCACCCACCAGTAGGAGCTTCCCTGTCTTCTGTAATGACTGACTAAACGCATTATATAGCTCCTTTGACGTCTTCTTCTGACGTCTGTCTTTCACTAATCCTGGCATCACAGGGTGACAATGTGTTGGTCAGCACATGCCAGTCCCAAATGCCCTGTTCCCTGCCAGCACTCCTCTAAAGGGAGTCATTTGGGAGGCAGTGACGGACCCCCTGTGAGGAGGTGTCTGTCTGTTGGGTCCACTGAGTTTTGCCATCTGCCATCCCTTTCATACCAAATACCATCTCTAAATGGGCACCAATTGAGCAGGAGGATTAAAGAGGAAAATAAAAAGTTGAAGAAGAGAAGGAAGGACATGTTGAGAGGTTTGGGACCCCAGTGGCATATGGCCGGTGCTCCCCTTGCCCGTTTCTGTTTTCTTTTGTTCTTTTTTGTGACTTTTGACTTTTCTTCCTTTCAAGTGCAGAACAATGAAGTGTGGGGAGCAGATGCCCATGAGAGCCTGGCACCTGCAGACAACTGGAGCTCACCATTTGACTGCGATTGCTGCAAAAGGCCATCCTGACGTCCTGTGCCATCCCTCATGTCCAATGCCATTCACCAGCAGCATCCATGAGCATGGCAAGCAGGATGAAAGGAGCACACTAAGCCTGGGCACATCACTTCCTACAGTGCCCGTCCAGTGAGAGCCATCAGCCGGGCATTTTACAAGGACAGCAGACAAAGCAGGGGGTCATTTAAACAGAGGTGCTGTGACCTGGGCAGTGGATGGCGTCTCCACTGGTCTCGTTGTAAGATCAGAGCTCATGGCACAATGGGGTGACAGAGTTGTCATGGCACTCGCATGTCACAGGCCTGGCATTTCTCAAAAGTTAAGAGTGGAATTAAAAGTAGAAGAGACCAGAAACACACTGACCTTGTTTCTGTACATGCCTGTATGACTGGCACATGCCACCCAAGTCCAGTCCTACTTGTTGAGCCCCCCCAACCTGAATGCTATCTGTCGGTGGTCTTTAGGGTGCCCTTGTCTGGACATTGTGGTTATTCCGTTCCTGACGTGATTTGAGCTGCAATTTACAAATGATGTATGCCAAGAAAGACAGAAGTGGGCCACCTGAATGGTAACATGCCAGTGGCCCTCACTCCAGTGGCGATGAGGTGCTTTGGCAGACTGCTGCTGGCATATTAGACAGAATAGTCTGTACCACCTCCAGTTGGCACACCATCACACCAGAGGATAACACATGCCTTGAGCTTCATACCATCCTGGCACAACGAGATCATAAAATCTGCTCTGCCAACCCTGTTTATGGCACACAGCTCAGTGCTGGATGTGCTGCACCACCAAATCTGCATGACAGCAGCAGCAGTGAGGTATGACTGGACCAGGAGGTGCCACCCTAACCCACGTGGTGTCTGATAATTATTTGCATTTCTATGGCGCTTGTCTCACTACTCAAAGCGCTCAGCAATGGCAGGTTAAGGGTCTCGCTCAAGGGCCCAACAGAGCAGAGTCCCTGTGGGCATTGACGGGATTCAAACTGGCACCCATCAGAGTGCCAGTGCAGATCCTGAGCCTCAGAGTGTGATGAGGGTCCTGTGACCGAAGAGGGCACAGACTTGGCGGAGTGTGTGTTGTGTTGTGTTTTGTGCGTCTCCTTCCTTTGCTGTGAGGGGCCATATGACGGCCCAAAGATGCCACGCTGCCTAAGAATGCGGGGGTCTGGCTTCAGTTTGATGCAAGCCCCTCTGCTGATGTCAGTCCAGCGTTCTTTTTAAAAGTGGGTCGCAGTTTCATCTACCCGCCCATTTTGTTAACCTGACCCCCCCAGGCCACCTCCTGGGCCTCTCGATGTCCCATTAGTGACGAAGGAAGGGGTAGCCACCTGGTGAGGCCTCAGCTAAAGGACTGATGACAGATTTACTGAACTGGGGGCTCACAAGGAAGACAGGCGGCCATCAAATGTTGTACTTCAGTCACCAACACAGCTGCAATCCCAAAGGGAGTCAGAGTGCCCTGCAGGGGGCATTACCACTGCCAGTCAGCTGTATTAGTGTGCCTGGCCCTAAAGCCCCACATTCAAAGTACAGGAAGGAGAATGTGAAATGGTGCCACCAGAACAGATGGCACTGAGGATGAGCACACTCTATGACAACGGCCCATTTCAGGGAGACCTCGGGAGAACAGGAAGCTTGGCGGCCCACCATGTGGATGGAATGTGGAACTGCGTGACATAATGGACAGGAATGCCAGGCTGTGATGATGTGAGACATGACTGGCAACACTTGAGGGGTCTTCTCCTACATACTAAGAATCAAGAAGTGGGTGACTGTTAGTCCAACTGGGGGGCTCCACCTTGAAAGGTCAGATGTTCCCATGGCGGCAGGTGCCAGGCTCATTCATACTGAAGGCATCATAGTCCTTAGGGCGACCTGCAAACTTAATGACTGGGCATCAACTTAAGTGACCCATAAAGACCAAGGTGGCATCAGAGACCCTCACGGTAATGACAGCTTGTTGGTGCATCACAACTCACGCCTGCCCTGACTCATGAGGTCCATGTCAGTGAAATCTGTGACTTTGGACATCCTGGGCACAACAACACGACACTGAAATGAAGGGCACTGGGCCAGCTGAGCCTGACTTTGGGACTTTGGGCTCGGTGGGCTGCACTGCAGTCCTGTCACTAACAGCCATTAACATCAAGCTGTTGGCCACCTTCCACTAAACGGGGGGTGCCAACGGGACAGCAAGGAGCGAATTGTGTGGAAACGTCAAAGAAGAGGGGACAACTGAGAGGGGCAAAGAAAAGCAGACGCAGAACACGAAGAAGGGACACGGTGGGACAAGCAGAGCAGACTGTGTGACAGCCACGGGACGCAGACCTGGTTTAACGCTGCCACCTGCTGGACAGGCCACTTCAGGACGACTGAAACACAGCAGACGGGCACACCCGGTAAAAGCAAAGCCAGGGTGGCATGACGAAGCTGTTCGAGTCCCGCTTGGTTTTTTTTGGCGTCTTTTTGCTGTTTTTTATTTGAATTTTGCCTTTTTGGATTTTGCTTTGTGGCCTCCAGCTTGCGTATTCAGGAGTTTATTTAACTTAATACACGAAATGAACGGAGTGGCCACGATGTCCCTTTGTCCTTTGGGGCAAATCGAGGACTCCGAGTGCAGGACCCCAGTGGAGTCGGTGAGTGGAGGACCACAGTAGGGGGGACGTCAGTGTGACAATTCAGGGACGAGTGAAAAACGGGACAGAAGTGCAGACAGAAAACCTGCCAAATGCGCCAGTTTGGGTGGAAATGAAAAAAGCAGCAAAAGTACGAAAGTGAAACATTGAGAGAACATCAGAAAATCGAAACTTGAAATGAGAAGAAATACAAAAAAAAACAAAAAAAAGACAAGAAAAAGAAAAGAAAGAAAAAAGACAAAGAAAGGACGTCTGACATATGAGGCCTAAAAAAGAAATCAAAAGTGAAATGAAAAACAAACCAAAATAAAGAAAGATCAAAAAAACCACAAACTTGAAAGAAGGGGAAACACAAAAGGGGAGTCTGAAGAGCAAAGTGACGGCAGCAGGTGACGTCGTCATCGAGAGTGTCACCAGACACCGAAGGGCCACTCGCACCTGTCACTCTGGCTGCTTTGAACACACACACACGTATGTGTGACACACCAAGGGGCACGTCGGTGACAGACGGTGGTCTGACACACAAACGGGACTCGCCAAAGGGGGCACCGAGCAGGGAACCACATGTGGGAACGAAAGAAGAGCAGCAAAGTGTGGCCCAGCGGTCAAGCAGACTGTGGTCAAGTGCGGGATGAAGGCCTCAACCATAAAAACACGGCACTGCTCAGAAAGTGTGACTGGTTCACTGTGCCAACCTGTCAAACATGGCACTGGAGAAGAGACAGCAACCTGGGCGAAAGCAGACCATCCAGACCACCAAAGCTCGCCAGTCCTGTCCATTTAACTCCTCTAAAAACACACCGAGTCAAGTCTGGAAAGACCCTAAAGTCCTCCTGTCCACCACACGACTCGGTCACTTACTCCATGACTCTCTGGGTGAAGAAAACCTTCCTGATGTTTGTGTGACATGACTGTGTCCCTGTGAAGTCATTTTAAAGTCACCATCTAATTCACTGGACTAACTCCTCTTCATCGCTTTAAACACTTCACTCAGGTCTCCTCTTCCTCTCTGTAAAGGCTCAGCTCTTCTGATCTTCATAACTCACCCTCTGTAGCCCCCCATAATCAGCCTGGTCGCTCTTCTCTGGACCTTCTCTTGTGCTGCTCTGTCTTTATGGAGACAAAAAACTTCCCCCCCGTACTCCAGATGAGGCCTCACCAGTGTGTTATAAAGACTGAGCAGACCCTCCTGTGACTTGTACTGCACACATCAAGGCGCTATATAACCTGACATTCTGTTAGCCGTCTTAATGGCTTCTGAACACTATCAATAGCTTAACCCTAAATCCTCCTCATAAGGTGGACTCTCGATGTTCAGACCCCCATTGTGTAGTCAGACCTCACATTTTTACTTCCTAAGTGTAATTCTTTACATTGACTGACATTAAATTTCATCGTCCACAAATCTGCCAAAGCCTGTCTGCTATCCAAGTCTGTGATGATATAACGGATTCCAAATGATCTGCTAATCCACCTATCTTGGTATCATCTGTGGACTTCACCAGCTTGTTACTTATATTCCTGTCTACAGTAGATAGATAGATAGATAGATAGATAGATAGATAGATAGATAGATAGATAGATAGATAGATAGATAGATAGATAGATAGATAGATAGCATAGTTGGCAGGACTAGATAGATTTACCCCAAGGGTGGAATTGAAGAGTCGCATAGTGTGGGGTCTCCTCAGTCTGTCAGTGGAGCAGGACGGTGATAGCAGTCTGTCTGTCGCTGAAGCTGCTCCTCTGTCTGGAGATGATCCTGTTCAGTGGATGCGGTGGATTCTCCATGACTGACAGGAGTCTGCTCAGCGCCCGTCGCTCTGCCACGGATGTAACACTGTCCAGCTCTGTGCCTACAATAGTGCCTGCCTTCCTCACCAGTTTGTCCCTCTTCTTTATGCTGCCTCCCCAGCACACAACGTCTGGTAGAACATCTGCAGCATCTTATTGCAGATGTTGAAGGACGCCAGCCTTCTAATGAAGTATAGTCGGCTCTGTCCTCTCTTGCACAGAGTATCAGTATTGGCCGTCCAGTCCAGTTTGTCATCCAGCTGCACTTCCAGGTATTTATAGGTCTGTACCCTCTGCACAGTCACCTCTGATGATCACAGGGTCCATGAGGGGCCTGGTCCTCCTAAAATCCACCACCAGTTCCTTGGTCTTGCTGGTGTTCAAGTGTAGGTGGTTTGAGTCGCACCATTTGACAAAGTCCTTGATTAGGTTCCTGTACTCCTCCTCCTGCCCACTCCTGATGCAGCCCACCATAACAGTGTCGTCAGTGAACTTTTGCACGTGGCAGGACTCCGAGTTGTATTGGAAGTCTGATGCATGTTGGCTGAACAGAACCGGAGAAAGTCCAGTCCCCTGCGGCGCTCCTGTGCTGCTGACCACAATGTCAGACCTGCAGTTCCTGAGACGCACATATTGAGGTCTGTCTGTAAGATAGTCCACGATCCATGCCACCAGGTGTGAGTCTACCGCCATCTCAGTCAGCTTATCCCTGAGGAGCAGAGGTTGGATGGTGTTGAAGGCGCTTGAGGAGTCCAGAAACATAATTCTTACAGCACCACTGCCTCTGTCCAGGTGGGAGATGAATCGGTGTAGCATGTAGATGATGGCATCCTCCGCTCACACCTTCTCCTGGTATGCGAACTGTAGAGGATCAAGGGCCTGGCGGACCTGTGGCCTCAGGTGGTGATGCAGCAGCCGCTCCATGGTCTTCATCACATGTGACGTCAGAGTGACAGGCCGGAAGTCATTCAGCTCACTAGGACGTGATACCTTTGGGACTGGGGTGATACAAGATGTTTTCCAAAGCCTTGGACTCGCTCCTGTTCCAAGCTCAGGTTGAAGATGCGCTGTTGAGGACTCCCCCGTCCAGCGCACAGACCTTCAGCAGTCGTGGCGATACTCCATCTGGACCTGCTGCTTTGCTGGCACGAAGTCTCCTCAGCTCTCTGCTCACCTGTGCTGCTGTAATTGTGGGTGGGGACATCTCACCTATGCTGGTATCAGCAGAAGGATGGGTGGAGGGTGCAGTACTCCGAGGTGAGAGTGGGTTAGGGTGGTCAAGCCTGTTAAAGAAGTTGTTCATTTGGTTTGCTCTCTCTACATCTCTCTCGATGGTGGCACCCCGCTTTGAGCTGCAGCCAGTGATAATCTTCATCCCATCCCACACTTCCTTCATGCTGTTATTCTGCAACTTCTGCTCCAGCTTTCTCCTGTACTGCTCCTTCGCCGCCCTGAGCTGGACTTGAGTTCCTTCTCCTTGAGCTCATGCTGATCACCGCCTTTAAAAGCCTTTTCTTCTGACTCAAAAGGCCCTTGATGTCACTTCTTGATGTCACTTGTAGTCCATGGCTTGTTGTTAGCATAGAAGTGTGCTCCTCTTACTGGAACTACAATGTCCATACAGAAGTTGATGTAGTCAGTAGTGCAGTCCACAACCTCCTCAATGTTCTCACTATGTGACCCCTGCAATACCCTCACCATTTTAGTGACATTAGAAGAGAAAGCAACGCCACCAACTGCTGCCCATAAGCGATGGCTAGAAGGCCAAATGCTCAAAAGTCCAAAAACTCCTCACAGAATTCAACTGACAGGCCATCTGTTCCTGGAGACTTTCCATGATTTTGGACCTTTGTGGTTTCTTAGACGTTACTCTTCTTTCTGAAACGGACTACTTAAAAACTAAAAATCCCCTTTCCTAGGTACCTCCTGTGAGTTCTCCACGGCTCACTCATAGATCCGCTGTCTTCCTCCTAACTCCTGAGCTGACGATGATCATCATCCGACTTTAGCCTCTTTTAATTTCCAGGCTCAAATTCAGTCCCTGTTTGAAAACGACATCTTGCCAAAGCCACCAACTGTGCCAGTCCAGCGTTTGGGCGTCGCGTGAACTTCACGTCTTCTCTAGCTCTGCTGGCCCTTCCTCGGTGGCTCTGGTGGCCTCTTTTAAACTCTTGGTGACATTCCAACCATGCGGTTTACAAAATGGCAACTGTGTCCGCCCACCAGTGTGTCAGAGAACAGAACTCCTTGATCCGTTTTTGTCATCGAGTCCCAAAATATAAAAAGACATTTTATAAAAATGAGAGTTAAAATGACCGTGTGGCTGTGGACCGTAAGTCCGGCGGCCGGGGGTGGGTGGGGAGGTTTGAAATCCCACTACTGAGCAGGTCACTTCACCTGCCTCTGCTCCAAATGTAAAAACTGAAAGAAAGGACACCAACTGTATCTCAAGTGGTGCAAGTCAGTTTGGACAAAGGTGTCAGCCAAATAATCGAAATAGTCAGAGACCCCCAACACCAACATCCGCCGATGGCATCTTGACGTCATTTGGGCTGAAGGGAGCAGAAGAGGAAACGAACAGAAGGAGTTATGAAGGAGAAGATGAAGCAGCAGACATTGGGGTCAAGCATGATAGGCAGCAGTGAGCTGGGGTTTAGGTGGGCACAGCAGGGTTGACTACTATGGAGGGCCTTCTGAGGAAGAAACAGTGGCAGTGAGGGGCAGGTGAGATCATCGGTCCTGATGTGCAGAAGGGGCCGCGTGAAGTGACAGATCAACGTGTTGTGCTGAGATGAGGTGGGTGGTTTTAAACGAGATGTCCAGCAGGGGTCAGTGCTGCGGCCACTGCTATTTTTAATATCCATCTATCCATCCATCCATCCATTTCCCAACCCGCTGAATCCGAACACAGGGTCACGGGGCTCTGCTGGAGCCAATCCCAGCCAACACAGGGCACAAGGCAGGAACCAATCCTGGGCAGGGTGCCAACCCACCGCAGTATTTTTAATATCTATAAATGATTTCGATAGGAATATAAGGAACAAAGGGTGGCACAGTGGTGCAGTGGTAGCGCTGCTGCCTCGCAGTTAGAAGACCCGGGTTCACTTCCTGGGTCTTCCCTGTGTGGAGTTTGCATGTTCTCCCCGTGTCTGCGTGGGTTTCCTCCCACAGTCCAAAGACATGCTGGTTAGGTGGATTGGCGATTCTAAATTGGCCCTAGTGTGTGTCCTGCGGTGGGTTGGCACCCTGCCCAGGACTGGTTCCTGCCTTGTGCCCTGTGTTGGCTGGGATTGGCTCCAGCAGACCCCCGTGACCTTGTGTTCGGATTCAGCGGGTTGGAAAATGGATGGAAGGATATAAGGAACAAGCTGGTGAAGTTCACAGATGATACCAAGACAGGTGGATTAGCAGATCATTTGTAATCCGTTATATCATCACAGACTTGGGCAGCAGACAGGCTTGGGCAGATTGGTGGATGATGAAATTTAATGTCAATAAATGTAAAGAATTACACATAGGAAGTAAAAATGTGAGGTCTGACTACAAATGGGGGTCTGCACATGGAGAGTCCACCTTATGAGGAGGATTTAGGAGTCATAGTGGACTCTAAGCTATTGACTTCCAGACAGTGTTCAGGAGCCATTAACAGACTGTCAGGTTATATAGCGCCTTGACGTGTGGAGTTCAAGTCACAGGAGGTGACACTCAGGCTTTATAACTCACTGGTGAGGCCTCATCTGGAGTATGAGGGGCAGTTGGGGTCTCCATAAAGACAGAGCAGCACAAGAGAAGGTCCAGAGAAGAGCGACTAGGCTGATTCAGGGCTACAGGGGATGAGTGATGAAGATTAAAAGAGCTGAGCCTTTAGAGTTTAAATAAAAGAAGATTAAGAGGAGACCTGAGTGAAGTGTTTAAAATAATGAAGGGAATCAGTCCAGTGGATCGAGACGGTGACTTTAAAATGAGCTCATCAAGAACACGGGGACACAGCTGGAAACTTGTGAAGGGTAAATTTCACACAAACATTAGGAAGTGTTTCTTTACACAAAGAACGACAGACACTTGGAATAAGCGGCCAAGTAGTGTGGTGGTCTTTCAAAACTCGACTTGATGTTTTCTTGGAAGAAATAAATGGAGAGGACTGGCGAGCTTGTTGGGCTGAATGGCCTGTCCTCGTCTAAAGTGTTCCAATGTTTTAATGGGGGCACAGCCACCAGTATGAGCGACCAAAAAAAAAAAGATGTTAAGGGACAAAGGAAGACAAAGAAACAGATCACTTGAATGAAATTATAATTAGAGATACAGTTCTAAACACAAGTAAATAAGTACATATATAGAAGAGAACATATATAAAACAGTCACCGGAGCACATGCTTTATGTGTCACATAACACGACACGATACTGCCCCGTTAGTCTTCATCGGCGTCACTTCGCCTTCAAAACGAATCACACACGAGCACGAGCAGCCATGGTGAGCACGAGAAACGGACGACGACACGAACACTCGGCGGCAGCTGGCACTTAACAAATTTTATTCACAAAAGGTGGAACGCCAGGCTGTCTACAAACATGTAGTGAGCCCCTTTAACTAGTTATTCAATATAAAAAATAAATTACGTTAATTTTTCTAAATATTATTTCTTCTTTAATCGGTAATTTTCAGGGGCCAATGTGGGACTCGGGATTTGTCACTTGAACTCGGGACAGTCCCGCTCAGATAGGGACGTCTGGCAACCCTGGCGTGACTCACAGTGCACACGGTGACCGCACCGTCCTGCCAACAGTCGCAGCTGCCACGCTACCGAGTCCGCTGCTGAGTCCGATGTCACACTCGCCATTTTCTTTTCTACTTCTTCATTTTTTCTCTCTCGTTTCCCTTTTTCAAGCCAAAACAGAACTGGCGTCTCGCAGCTCCTCGGTCGCGTCACGGTCTTTTTTAAAGCCCGCTCCATTTTTGTCTTTTGACCAATCCCATTGCAGGAACAGAACACATGCCCTCACTCAACCAATCACAACACAGATACTGTGACGGTGGGTCGTGCTCGGCATGCTAACCAGGCGCCTCTCAAACAGCCTTTCGCTTCTTTTTTGCCTTTTCTTGTAGTGATTTGCTAACTAAGACGATTTTAATATGCCAGCTTCAGAGGTCCCTTCTTCAGGCAGGATGTCACGCCTTTTCTTGTAGTAGTTGATGAAAATTAAACTAACGCCACTCAGACTTAGCCGGGCTACATGTTAATAGAGAAATGCGGGGTCACAATTCGCTTTAAATTTGCACTTCTTACACTTCTTTCGCTTTTCATTGCATATCGTTGGCCATCTTTTAGTCTTGAATGTAGGATTTCATTCTGGCTTATTGTCTTTCATTGTATTTAATGCCTTCGCAAATCCTGTCTCTATCTGTTTGAATGTCCTACTCAGGAAGCGCAGTTTCTTCATGAGACTCTGTGAAGCGCCTTGAGCACGGGAAAGGCGCTATATTATTATTATTATTATTATTATTATTCAGATAAATGAACAGAATAAAATACAAATGCAAATGTCTCTGAACTGAACGTCTTCTTCCACTCGGAGGGCTGATGGGATGGACGCAGATGCCAATGTAGTGCCCTGACTGGTAGGAGCTTCTGGCTCAGATGAGAGGAGCGTGGGGGACTTTTCAGTCAACGGGTCACCGTTTTTGGCTACTTGGTGACGATCAGAGGGTCTTCTGTCGTCGGTTTCTCAGATCGTTCCCTCCCAACACTGTCACAAGTCCAGGGTGTCCAAGTAACGTCCGTGTGTCTCTCACAATAAGCCTCAGGTCGCCTTTGTCCAAAGAGGAGACAAGTGACGAGACCCTGAAAAGAATGAATTACAACTGCTCACATTACTGTAATTAAGTAGTTTTTTTCGGGTACTTTTTAAGTCTGTAATTTTACTTGTACTTACGTACAAATTAAAGTAAGGAATCTACTTCACCACTTTTAAAATCACAATTCATTCCTAAATACGCCAACAATTTGAAGTAAAATTTAAACAGTTGACTGATTTTTCAGTAGCCATTTTTGAGGAATGAGACGAGAGAAAAAGAATTAGTACGTCACGGTCGTTTAGTTTCAAAAATCCGCTATATTCCTTTGGGGTGCAAGTCGCCGGAGTTAAACATGTAATGTCTTTTAGGAGACAAGTTTACATGGTGCTCAACAAAATGGATGAAAGTTTAAATGTTGCTATGAGGTTTAAGATTGATGGTTTCGATTATGTGATTTTTCTGAGTTCGGATGAAATGAAATGTTTTGGGTGTGGAAGTGAGGGGCATTTAGTTAAAAATTGTCCAGTGAAAGAGAACAGAGAAGTTGTTCGTGATAACCTGCATGTCACTAATGACGATTTACAAGATCGGCCTTTACTGCTTAATGGTAATGAAAACACAAAGACACCAGAGGAAGCGCGGCCCGGGGAGAGTGTAAATGTTTCTGAACCTTTAAATAAGGGAGATGAGTTGCTTGATGGGGAAATGCACAGACCAGCATCGATGGGGGACATCGGGAATGAAAATGCAGCACAAGATTCTGCTACAGCACAGGGAAGTGTGTGGGGAGAGATTGAAATGGAGGAAGGCGATGATAACGCACCTGAGCCATACGATGGGTTTAAACGGCCTGCTAAAAAAAGACAAGCTGGGGAGGAGGAAGGAACCGCGCGAAAACGCAGTAATGTTACGGCTTGTGCTGCTGAGGAAGGCGAGGGTCCCGCTGCAGCCCCACCGGTTACGCAGGGCAGGTACGCGGCCCTAGCTGTGGCAGACAGTGAAAACGCGGCTGGGCTGAGTGAGGGAGACGAGGAGGCGGAGGTGGAAATGTCGGATAGTTCAACTGTGTCTGACCTACAAGAATGTAAAGGTAGAGGGGGATACAGTGCTCAGAGTATCAGAACATTTGTGACGGAAACTGAGGGCAGAAGGGGTGTAGATGTGACCGATGACTTGACTGATGTGCAACTTTTTATCTCTTCAATACAAAGCCTAAGAAAAGAAAAGTCCTCTTCTGTCCTGTTCACTGATAAAGAGCTTCTCAGACTAAAGAATCTGTCAAGCAGGCTGAAGAAACAGTTCAAACTAAATAAGCAGTAATGGAGATGGCAACTGCACCATTTCCAAGATCCTGTATATTCTGGGATCTGTGGTTTATTTTGACTATTTTTATATTTTCATTTAACATGGCTTGCTTTAATGTAGGGAGCTTAAATATTAATGGTGGAAGAAATAATAATAAGAGGCTAGCTTTGTTTGAATTCATAAAGCAAAAAGACTTAAAAGTTACCTTTGTACAGGAAACCCATATAGACAGCGCAAATCAATGGGAGTGGAGTAGGGATTGGAAAGGGGACATTTATTACAGTAACGGTACAAATATTAGTGCTGGAGTAGCCATTCTGTTTTCTAAGAGTGTTCACGTAGTTCTTTGTGATGTTGAAGAAATAGTGAAGGGGAGGCTGCTCAAAGTGCGCGTCAGACTTCAAGGCAGTTCTTTTACTTTTATTAATGTATACGCCCCGGACGATGGGAATGAGAAAGTCGCTTTTTTTAAGAAGTTGGAGGGTGTGCTGACACAATGTTCTACAAATGAAGTCCTCGTTCTCGGTGGGGATTTTAATTGCACCCTTGATACACAAAAAGACAGAAATAACGGGCTGGAGCCGCACACACGCTCAGCCCAGGAATTAGAGAGAGTTGTGAGCGAGATGGGACTGGAAGATGTGTGGCGAAATAAAAATGGGGGCACCAGACAATATACATGGGGGAGGATGAATGGGGGGATTATTTCAATGGCGAAGCCTGATCGTCTTTACTGTTTCAAGCACCATATTGGTTTATTTAAAAACGGTCACATTACCCCTGCAGGGTTCACAGATCACAGTTTGGTGTCTTGTTCTGTGATCCTAACTGATTATAAGCCTTGTAGTGCCTACTGGCATTTTAATACGCTCCTACTTCAAGACCAAAGTTTTAAAGACTCATGAAGAAGGAGTTCACCAGTTTACAACAGTGGTGGGAGGTCGAGAAGACCCACATTTGTTTATTATGTTAGGAATACACCAGAAATGTCACTAAGTCACTACAGGCTGACATGGCAGTGTTAGAAACTGACATCATTCAGATTCAGCAGCTTCTACAGCAGGTCCAGATGTCCAATTGTTAGAAACCCTTGGGGTTAAAAAGAAGGGCCTTGCCCACTTATTGGAAACAAGGGCTCGGGGGGCTCTAGTGAGGGCGCGATGCCAACAGATAACTGACATGGATGCACCAACCCAGTATTTTTTTGGACTCTCAACATAAGGTCTTACATTGCATAAGACAGGATAACGGTGAGGAGACTCAGGACCCGGGTGAGATAAGGCGGGCGGTCCGGAGGTTTTATGAGACTCTTTTTACAACAGAGGAAGGTGAGGCTGAGGAACAGCAGACCGTCTTGAAGGATTTACCACACCTTCGTGATGCAGACTCTGAAGAGCTGGAGAAGGAGTTGTACTTAGGAGAGCTCACTGATGCACTGAATGAGTTGAATAATGGAAAAGTCCCAGGTATTGATGGCATTCCAGTGGAATTTTATAAAGACTTCTGGGATATTATTGGTCCTGATGTATTGGAGGTATTCCTCTACAGTATTAAAATGGCTGTGTTACCTCAGAGTTGCTGCAGGGCGGTAATAACACTACTGCCAAAAAAAGGTGACCTACAAAATCTCCAAAACTGGCGGCCTGTGTCCCTCCTTTGTGCTGATTACAAAATCCTGTCAAAGGCCTTCTCTTGATCTAAAGAAATAAGACCAATCGGAAAGTTAAAGAGTTTGGATACTGCAAAAATATCTTGAATTAAGAAAATATTATTAAAAATCATTCTATGAGGGACACAATAGCTCTGATCAGGATGCACAACCTGAGCTAAAACAGTTCGCAATCTGTTAGCCAGCGCCTTTGACAGGTCAGGCATTCATTTTTATGGGAAGTCATGCAGGCTTTTGGGTTTGGGGAGCGTTTTGTTAAATATATTCAGCTACTGTATGGTGACATTTCTGGTGTAGTTAAGGTCAATGGTGGTTTGTGCGAACCTTTTGATGTCAGAAGAGGAGTCAGGCAGGGGTGCCCTTTGTCTGGAGTGCTCTACGTGTTGGCCTTGGAACCTTTTTTAGTTAAACTGAGAGGAGTGTTGACTGGTCTATCAATTCCATGTTGCACTGCGGAGCCTGTTAAGGTTTCAGCATACGCTGATGACATCATCATTGTCATTAAAAATCAGGAGGACGTTGACATTTTGCTTCAATGCCAGAGATCTTTTGAAATTGTTTCATCAGCTAAAATAAACTGGGGAAAGAGCAGTGCTATCTTACTGGGCAACTGGACTGGTTTAAAACCACCACAACTGGTTGGTGACCTGCAGTGGTCCTCTGAAGGATTGTTATATTTAGGAGTGTTTCTTGGGGATGAACACTTCATACGAAAGAACTGGGATGGAGTTCTGCAGAAGGTGAAGGATCGGCTTGCTCAGTAGAGGTGGATTCTACCTCAGTTGTCCTACAGGGGCAGGATGCTCATCATGAACAACCTCATAGCCTCAGGACTGTGGCATCAATGTATTTGTTTAGAGCCTCCTGCACAGCTGCTTCAGAATATTCAGGAAGGTTTAATCCACTTTTTTTGGGATGGCCTGCATTGGCTTAGGAGAAGTGTCCTGTTTCAGCCACTGGATGAAGGTGGACAAGGAATTATAGATGTGTTCAGGAGAGTTGCTGCATTTCGGCTACAGACTTTACAGAAATTGTTGTATCCTTCTGAGCACCAGCCGTGGATGGATTTGGCACAACGTTTTTTAGATAACATTGAAAACCTGAAATTTGGAGAAACTCTGCTGCTGTGCCAGGTGAATAAATTTGATATGTCGGACATACCGGACTTTTATAAGAGTCTTTTAGAGCCTGGCAGATGGTGACAATTAAAGGGGATGAGGACAGCCTGTCATTGTTCTGGGTTTTGGAAGAGCCCATTGTTAATAATGTGAAGTCCAGTAGTTCAGTGGGACTGTCTCAAACTTTCATTAATCATCTTAAACATGGAGTGTGCACAAAACTAAAACATGTTATTGACTGTGAGAAGTTTTGTTGGAAAAACGCAAATGAAATTGCACACCAAATTGGAGTGCGGTCAGTGAGAGTGGTGCAGACCTTTTTAACACAAGGGAAGGCTTCACTGTCAGCTGAGAGATCGGCACTCCTGAGAGACATGTTTAATGAACGGACTCATCCACCTGAGGATCCTGATTTTACAACACTTCTGGTATCTCCTGGGGGTGACTGGACAACGGCGGAGCCGAGCAAATTTCTTTCGGTGGAGAGGCTGATGGACCTGCCATTGCCAACGGCTACAGGGAAACAATTGTAATGGATGTGCGTAAAAGTGAGACATCGAGACTCCCTGAGGACGGTAACAGACACTCCATGGAGGAGAAAGATGGACTGCACAGAATTCTCAGAGCCAGCCTGGAGGTCGCTATACAAGCCACCATTGACCAGTAGGGTGGGTGATTTACAGTGGAGGGTCTTACATGGGATCTTAGCTGTGAACTCCTTCTTGTCAATTATTATACCTGGGGTGTCTGACTGTTGTTGTTTCTGTGGGGAAAGAGAGACCGTGTTTCACTGTTTTATGTTTTATACAAGGATTGAGCCTTTGTGTAATTTACTAGAGAGGCTTGTTGGGGGATTGGAAATGGTGTACACTAGGGTGGGCATTCTGTTTGGGTTTAAAAAAACTAAAAGAAACACAGATAAGGTGAATTTGGCAAACTTTATTATGGGGCAAAGTAAATTAGCTATTTGGAAAACGAGAAAGCACAAAATTGAAGGGAATGGTTTACAAGATCCGATTGTGTTTTTTAAAATACTGTGCCTTAGTCGCATTTTGATTGATTTTAATTTTTACAAATCCACAAAGAATATGGACAAGTTTAAAACAATATGGTGTGTGAATAGTGTACTGTGTGACTGTGATAATGAGGAGCTGTGGTTTGTTTTTTAGGGGGTTTGTTTGGTTCAGTTGTGGTTTAAAAAAAAAAATGAACATGTAAATATATTTATAATAATGTGTAAGTTGTATATCTGATGTTTTTGTCAATAAAGTTTGTTTTTAAAAATAAAAAAATATATATTATATAGTGCCTTTCACTCTATCTATCTATCTATCTATCTATTATATAGTGCCTTTAATTCTATCTATCTATCCCATGATGATCAGAGTGAAAGTTTAGTGATGGGAAATTAAAGGTGGTCAGATGTGGGTCCCTTAAACTCAGGCATTAGGGTATCAGAATGAAAATGGGCACTGGTGCCACCTAAGTCTTCACTTTAAAGACATGCCCACATAAGACTAATCCCATGCAATTTGGGGCTAAAAAGCCAACCCACACATTTTTTGCATGCAGTTTTTATGTAAAATGTGTGTTATTTTTGGACATTTCTGCACACTGGGGCCCAATACACAGTAAATGGGTTTGACTGGAGAAATTACATTTTTCCCCCTTCCATAAAATATAGAAATGGGCGTATGTTTGGTTACTAATGATTAGATAAATTTACCAGTCAGCGATTAGCTCAGGGCGGCACGGTGGCGCAGTGGGTAGCGCTGCTGCCTGACAGTTAGGAGACCCGTCTGGGTTCTCTTCCCGTTTCCTCCCACAGTCCAAAGACATGCCAGTTAGGTGGATTGGCGATTCTAAATTGGCCCTGTGTGTGTGCCCTGTGGTGGGTTGGCACCCTGCCCAGGATTGGTTCCTGCCTTGTGCCCTGTGTTGGCTGGGATTGGCTCCAGCAGACCCCCGTGACCCTGTGTTTGGATTCAGCGGGTTAGAAGATGGATGGATGGAAGATTAGCTTAAATAATTACTTGAGGTGAATGATTTTTTTTTTTTTTTTAATGTTTTTTCTTTGGTCTTAAAAGCAGTGACGTTTAGAGCCGACTGATGTATAGTCTGGCTGATGTCATTTATATTTTCCTTTGAATAATTCTTCTGTGATCTTTCCTGTGAAAACGTCCATCAAAGATTGATCAGCAGTACCTTGAGATGGTTGTGACATCAGCGACTGTCGACAGGACCACAGCAAGAAGGCAAGCCAAGCTACCAGATGTGATGTTGGCAACTGCAAGCAAACGTGCCCCTCAAGCAGCTGTTGAGAAGCGTATCATCGTCAATTTCAGATGTGAAGGTCTACAGCCGTTTGCAGTGATTGAACAGCCAGCTTTAAAATAATGAATGAGCGCATTGCAGCCTCAAGCCGAGGTCACCTCCAGGTCCACCGTTCGCACCTCAATCTGTGACACTGCTGGTGACATGAAGACAACTATAACTGGGTAAAGCCAAATCTGCTCAACCCACCACTGATTGATGGTCAGCTCGTCAGAAACGTTACCTTGGTGTCACTCGCCACTGGGCAGAGGAAGAGTCTTTGGAAAGAAGAAAAGATTGAGGGGGTCTCGCGCATTTGACACGATCGCCAGTGCCAGTACAAGATTAGAGACAAAGCTGTAAGGACGACAGCTGATGGTGGATCCAACTTTATCAAAGCTTTCCATTTGTTTGGGGTAGAGAATGACGCTGAGGTAGACGAGGATGAAGCAGACTTTGAAAATCAGCTTTTTCTGAAATGTAACAAATGGTGTCCAAGGCTTGAAGGCCTCTGCCCGGCTGTTCGTTGGCAGAGCTCTGGTAAAAGTTCACAGTGCAGGCCAAACTCCCGTTTAATGCTTCATTGTTTAGAAGGGACATTTCCTGAATTTGATCCATTCATGTACTTCATCAGGAATGTGGAGATGTTTGAAGTAGCTGTGCTCTACAAGGCTCTCCGATTGGACTCCCTGCTTATTGATAATCCATTAAATGCCAACCGTTAAAAAGTAACTCGTCGTCTGAGTAGTTTGTACTTTTACTAGGGACTGAGTCTCAGTTCAGCGGTGTAATCGCAGCTCTACTTACAGTAAGCACACGTTTTCTGTGCTCTTTCCACCTCTGCTGATTCGACCACTCATCTGATTTCAGCTCGCTGTCATAAATCGGCCGTTTTATTAGGCCAGGGACACTCCAAGGGGACACTAGAGGTGACCCGCACGCGCACTGAGGAGCCAAAACGCCGTTGCTTAAAGTAAATTCTAAAGACGAAGTGTTAAAGAAACTGATAAACGTGACACATGAAAGATCAATAATCAAATATCACGCGACACAAAGCCCCCCAGATAAACTCTTTAACTAAACACACAAATAACGAAGCCCACCAGGCGATACACACTCAAGTCTCACTGACGCAGACCCAGAGAGAGCAGAGTGCAGGTGACGGTGACAAATGAAACATGCCCACTAAACTGCACACAGAGGACAAAGACCACCAAACCAGGTAAGACCACGCGAACAGGCAGCCAATCCCGAATGATGTGCCATCCGCCAGGGTGTGTGGGTAACTGAATCCCGAGAGGTGGGCTTGCTGCCGCCGTGAAGGCCATCTAATGACCAGCACAGGACACAATGACGAAGCTCCACAGTTTCCTCTGTTTAAATTGTGGAACCACATCTTCTCTCTCCCAGCAGGAACGGCCAGGTGGTACAGAGACCCCGGACCACTACAGGACCACCTCATCAATGGGCACCGCACAAAAAACAAGGCTTTGGGGGCAGTCGGTGACCCAGCAGGATGGCGTACGAGACACAGGAGGGACACGCTTTACAAGATGAGTCGGGGGTCCACAGCTTGTCACCTACAAAACAAAAATGTGCCCCAATGGACACGACGGCTTGACAAGCCCTCCAATCCATGGCAGAGCGACGGGCGCTGAGCAGGCTGCTGTCAATCATGGAGAATCCACTGAACAGGATCATCTCCAGACAGAGGAGCAGCTTCAGTGACAGACAGACAGACTGCTGTCACCATCCTGCTCACTGACAGACTGAGGAGACCCCACACTATGTGACTGGGGGGGTAAACGTTGAGATTATACAAAGTTATTGTCTGTCTGTTATACCATCATTGTCATCACTCTGATATTTAATATTGTTTTTTATCAGTATACTGGAGAATTTATAAATATCTATCTAGCTATCTATTATATAGTGCCTTTCATATCTATATCTATCTATCTATCTATCTATCTATTATATAGTGCCTTTCATATCTATCTATCTATCTATTATATAGTGCCTTTCATATCTATCTATCTATCTATGTTCAGTGCCATCTCCACTGGCTGCTCCAGGTGGGCTTGTGTGACAATGACTTGAATCGTTCCCATTGTTCTCTATGCTTTCATCCATTTTTCACTACTGGTGTGTCAGGGTGGTCCCTCTTCAATTAAGCATCCACAGGTTTGAAGCCACCTGGTGACTTGAGATGTTCCTGTCCTGCCAAGTCCCACAGGATGACCGAGAGATGTCCCCATGAGCTGTGGGACAGCAGTGTGCAGAACAGCATTGCTGAGGTCTCCAGAGTGAGAAGTGTGGGGTGTTATTAAGCCTGTATAGCGCCTTTCATCGACATTTTCACAATTAAACACAGTCGGTCTGCAAAGAATTGCCATGCAGGCCATTTGTGGTCAAGGAGGAGCACTGAGGACGTGCAGCGTCCACTCTGGAGCGTCAGTCAGAGTGCTGGTAGAAGACTCAGATGTTAAACTGATAAATGAGGACGTACACTCACTGGCCACTTTATTAGGTACACCCTGCTAGTCTCTGGTCGGACCCCCTTTTGCCTTCAGAGATGCCATAATTCTTCATGGCGTTGATTCTACAAGGTGCTGGAAACATTTCTCAGGGTTTGTGGTCCACATTGACATGATAGGCTCACACAGTTGCTGCTGAACATCCATGATGAGAATCTCCTGCTCCACCACATCCCAAAGGTGCTCTACTGGGTTGAGATCTGGTGGCTGTGGAGGCCATTTGAGTCCAGTGAACTCATTGTCCAGTTTGAGATGATCTGAGCTTTGTGACATGGCAGGTTATCCTGCTATAAGAAGCCATCAGGCGATGGGGACACTGTGGTCATAAACAACAACAACAACAACAACATTTATTTCTATAGCACATTTTCATACAAACAGTAGCTCAAAGTGATTTACATAATAAAGAATAGAAAAATGAAAGACACAATTATAAAACAAAATAAATCAACATTAACATCGAATAAGAGTAAGGTTCAATGGCCAGGGGACAGAAAAACAAAAACTCCAGACGGCTGGAGAAAAATAAAATCTGTAGGGATTCCAGACCATGAGACCGCCCAGTCCCTCTGGGCATTCTACCTAACATAAATGAAACAGTCCTCTTTGGATTTAGGGTTCTCACGGAAGGGCTTGATGATGATGATGGTCACGTAGACTTCTTCCTTTTAATCCGTCCATCATTGTTGGAGCATCATGAAGCTTTGAGTAGGTGGAGGTGGCGCAGGCCACCACCACAAAGAAACCGGAAAAAGAAACAGAAAAGAGAGTAGGGGTCAGTACGATTTTAGAGCCACCATGAATAGTTATTATGATGAATTGAACATACAGAGTATCAGGATTAAGTTAAATTACGATTAAAATGAAGTTATAAAAGGCCATGTTAAAGTAATGTGTTTTCAGCAGTGTTTTAAAGTGCTCTACTGTATCAGCCTGGCGAATTCCTATTGGCAGGCTATTCCAGATTTTAGGTGCATAACAGCAGAAGGCCGCCTCACCACTTCTTTTAAGTTTTGTTCTTGGAATTCTAAGGAGACACTCATTTGAGGATCTGAGGTTACGATTTGGAATATAAGGTGTCAGACATTCCGATATATAAGATGGGGCGAGATTATTTAAGGCTTTATAAACCATAAGCAGAATTTTAAAGTCAATTCTGAATGACACAGGTAACCAGTGTAGTGACATCAAAACTGGAGTAATGTGTTCTGATTTTCTTTTCCTAGTTAGGATTCTAGCAGCTGCATTCTGCACTAGTTGCAAACGATTTATATCTTTTTGGGTAGTCCTGAGAGGAGTGCGTTACAGTAATCTAGTCGACTGAAAACAAACGCGTGAACTAATTTCTCAGCATCTTTCAGTGATATAAGAGGTCTAACTTTACTTATGTTTCTTAAGTGAAAAATGCTGTCCTAATGATCTGATTAATATGTGATTTAAAATTCAGATTACAGTCAACAATCACCCCTAAGCTTTTTACCTCCGTCTTGACTTTTAATCCTAATGTATCCAGTTTATTTCTAATAGCCTCATTGTATCCATTATTGCTGATCACTAAAATTTCAGTTTTCTCTTTATTTAACTTGAGAAAATTACTATTCATCCATTCTGAGATACTAGTCAGACATTGTGTTAGTGAATCAATAGAATCGGGTCATCAGGTGCTATTGATAAGTACAGCTGTGTGTCATCAGCATAGCTGTGGTAGCTCACGTTGTGCCCTGAGATAATCTGACCTAACGGAAGCATGTAGATTGAGAATAACAGCGGACCCAGGATAGAGCCTTGTGGAACACCATATTGGATATCATGTGTCTTCGAGTTGTAATTCCCACAACTAACAAAATATTTTCTCCCTGTCAGGTAGGATTCAAACCAATTTAAGACACTGCCAGAGAGGCCCACCCATTGACTAAGGCGATTTCTAAGAATGTTGTGATCAATGGTGTCAAATGCAGCACTCAGATCTAAGAGGATGAGAACAGATAAATGGCCTCTGTCTGCATTTACCCGCAAGTCATTTACTACTTTAACGAGTGCAGTTTCTGTGCTGTGATTTGTTCTAAAACCTGACTGAAATTTATCAAGAATAGCATGTTTATTTAGGTGGTCATTTAACTGCATAATGACTGCCTTCTCTAGAACTTTACTTAAGAAGGCAGGTTAGAGATGGGTCTAAAATTTTCAAGAGCTGAGGGGTCAAGATTATGTTTCTTAAGTAGGGGTTTAACTACAGCAGTCTTAAGACAGTCTGGGAAGACCCCAGTATCTAGTGACGAATTTACTATGTCAAGAACATTATCAATTAGCACGCCTGATACTTCTTTGAAAAACCTTGTTGGTATCGGGTCAAGGACGAGGTGGAGGGTTTTAATTGAGATATTATTTTTTTAAATCAGGTAAATCTATCCTAGTGAAAGAGTTTAATTTGTTTATAACAGGATGTTGGGGTTTAGGGGATCCTTAGTGTTGGGGAGATATACTATGTTATTTCTAATATCATTAATTTTTGATTGAAAATACAGCGACAGCCTCACAGGTTTCACTGGAAGCACTTAGGAGGCATTCCTTTGAGCTACCTGGGTTTAGTAGGCGATCAATTGTTGAAAATAAGACTCTGGGATTACTAGCATTGTTATTTATAATCTTAGAGAAATAGCAGCGTCTCTCAAGACGGACAGTGTTATTGTATTCTGTTATTTTGACTTTTAATATTTCGTGGTGGATAGTAAGTTTAGTCTTCCTCCATTGACGCTCAGCTCTACGGCATGTTCTCTTTAAATCAGACACTTTTTGGGTCTTCCATGGTATACAATGCTAGAAGATTTTTTCACTGTCTTTTCAGGTGCAACTATGTCAACAGCAGCTCTCACTTTAGAATTAAATCTTTCCACCTTACTATTTACATTGTCCTCGCTATTATAGCTGGCACTATAAACGGACTGATTGCTTAAAATGTTTGTAAGTTTTAAAGCTGCTGCCGAATCAAAGAAGCGTTTTTTAACAATATGCTTCTCATGAGTGTTTTTATCATTATTTCTATATTAAAAGTAGAAGAAAATGGTCTGATAGACCAATATCAATGATCTGTTTTATATCAACTTTCAGTCCTTTAGTAATCACTAAGTCTAATGTATGACCTGCTTTATGTGTAGGCTGATTTATGAGTTGTCTCAAATCAAAAGAATCCAGGAGGTTCATAAATTCTTTTACTTTTAGATCACACTGATTATCTATATGAAAATTAAAGTCGCCAACTATTAGGAGTGTGTCATAGTTAGTAATTAAAATTGACATTAAGTCAGAGAATTCCTCAAAAAACGACGCGTTATATTTAGGAGGTCTATACACGGATAGTATTAGAACTTGAGAATCTCCATGAATAACAACGGCGAGATACTCAAAGGACTTGAACTTACCAAAACTGACATCTTTACATTTTAATCGGCTCGAGTAAATGTTAGCCAATCCGCCCCTTTTCCCTGGCGGTTTGAATGAGTAAAACTGTAATCCGGAGGCGCAGATTCGATTAAAACTGACGCGCATCTGAATTCAGCCATGTTTCATTTAGTGCAATAAGATCTATTTTTATCACTAATAAGATCGTTGATAAAAACGTTTTGTTAGTTAAAGCTCTAACATTTAATAGTGCCATATTTAATGTTTCGGAGGTGCAGAGATGAGTACTATGTGCGTTATTGTTATTTGGAATAGGAACTAAATTATTATTATTAGCGCCGCTCTGTGTATATTTTTGTTTAATCTGTGATCTGTTTTATAGTTTTAATACATTGTTCCTCTAAAATAGTGATTTTAATTAGATTATTGGAGTTTATGCCGTATTTCCTAGGTTTTCTACGTGCATTGAGATTGCTTATTACAGTATTAATGGTGTGAACTTTAACGGAAGACTCTATTAAACATTCATCATGTCCTGGCACAGCAGTATTATTTCGGAAGGGGTTAAGAGCAGAGATAGATAGTCAAGAAAACGAATTACCTTCGATATGTTTTCGGAGAGGACCCGGGCGCCGAAACTGTTCGGATGCAGGCCATCACGCTTGAAGAGACGCGCCTTTCCAAAAGAGATTCCAATTGTTGATGAAACCGACATCCTTCTTCTTGCAGAAACCCTGTAGCCAGTTGTTCAACCCTAGCAGACGACTGTAGTACTCGTTGGATCGTCTGACGAGAGGTAGTGGACCCGAAACGAAGATCTTTGCCGATGGGGTCCTCTCCTTCGTGTCTCTAATCAAGCTGCGAAGTCAGCCTTCAGGATTTCTGATTGTCGGTGCCTTATATCGTTTACGCCGGCATGCAAGACGATTGATCCAACTGCCCTCTCCTTGTGTTTCTCGTAGACTGCTGGCGCACGTTTCATTACATCTCGGACACGAGCACCGGGAAAACAAGAAACAAACGATTTTGCATTAGGGCATGCGACATTAAGGTTTCTAACGATGGAATCACCTACCACTAATACATCACCAGGTGCTGAAGGCGAAATGGGGACGCGTAGAGGGTCAAACCGGTTCTGAGATAAAATGCTCGCCTGTGCCGATGGAGGTGCTCTGGCCTTGAACCCCCGCCTGCATAGCTGAAATCCACCGAGGTCAGCAGCGGCGTCGCTCCTACGAGACGCGGGGGTGAGGTCGGCACAACGCGGGGTTGATGTTTCGCCGGTTCCAGATGGCAAGGACGGTTTATCCAACAGCCGGGCCTTCAGATTTCTCAGGTATTTCCGTCGGGACAGGAGTTTCTGAATCTTTTCATCAAGAGCTTGGAGTTCCTCAATTACGATTTCAACGCGAGTTACCCCACTGTCGGCCATTTTCTACTTCGTACCCTAGGAGAAATGAGAGAAATGAGAGAGAGAGAGAGGTTAGGATCACGGAACAAGCCTCAGAGTAATGCCTAGCAATTCCACTAAAAGTCTGACTAGCATAAAGAGATGGACATGGTCAGTGACAACACTCAGGTGGGCTGTGACATTGAAAGGATGCTCAGTTGGTGCTAAGTGGTCCAAAGTGTGCCAAGGAAGCATCATCCACACCAGTACACCACCACCAGCCCCAGCCTGAACCGTTGATCCAAGGCAGGATGGACCCCTGCTTTCATGCTGTTGATGCCACCATGCGAATGTCACAGCTGAAACCGAGACTCCTCAGAGCAGGTGACGTTTTTCTAATGTTCTTTTATCCAATTTTGGTGTGAATTGTTGCCTTAATGGCCATTTCTTGAGTGGCTGGGCTGCATGGTATGCTGGCACTGGAAGAGTACAGAAACACCCAAAATGTAAAAGAGCTTCGTGGCAGCATTTTCAAGGTTCAGCTCTCCATTCAAAGGCCATCTCTCCTACACTGGGGGTGTCTGGGAAAACGGGCTTGAAGGTCCCGGAGACGTCACGAAACCACAGGCTTCACAGGGACACCTGGCAACGCCCAACTGGCTTCAGACCTGCTATGGTGCTGAGGTCCGAGAGCGGGTATCGATACCCACGTCTGACGTTTAGTACCAACCCAGTACTAATATGGCGCTTTTCCACTGCATAGTACGGCACGACGCGGTTCAGTTCAGCTCACTTTTGGGGGGTTTCCACTGGGAGCAATACCTGGTACCTGGTCCTTTTTTTAGTACCACCTCAGCCGAGGTTCCAAGCGCCGAACCGTTACCAAAACGTGATGTGTAAACTCTGCTGGTCACTGATTGGCCGGAGAAAATCGTCATTACTGCGTCACTGAACTTGCGACACGAGACACAACAGACCCGCTAGATTTTTAGCACAGCCAGCGAAGATTCGGACGCACCATTTAGTTTGAACCAAAAATGGCTGTTTCGTGGCCTATTGAGGAAGTACAGACGTTCCTCTCGTTGGTAGCCAAGGAGCAGATCCAGTGAGAGCTGGATGGGGTGACGCGGAATGAAAAAGTTTTTCAGGAGGTCGCGTGCGTTGCTTTACGATGATGTCACGGCAGTAGGGGCGGAGCAACTATAACGACACGTGAATAATCCCGCCCACTCTAAAGCGGTGCTAAACTGCAGTCGAAACACAAACCGAGCTGAACTGAACCGTGCTGTGCCGTACTCTGCAGTGGAAAAGTGCCAATAGAGGACCGAGTTAAAGAATTAGGAACTTACTCAGAAACGCCACTAGATGTCACTGTTATTCTCACCAGAGTCGTTACTGGCGTTATATTTTATATGAATTAAAATATAAAATTTTAAACTGGCACAAAATAAGTGTGGCATAGTGAAAAACAATCGATCGATTTGCTGACATGTCTTTAACCCTCTCTGTGCCCCCGGGTGACGTGATTGGTGATTCAATCGTACGAAACCTAAACATCGCGGGCCCGAATCAGAAATCTATTGTCTCCTGTCTGAGATGTTCTGAGACCAACGCCAACAGCCTTCGGGAGGCACAGGAACAGGGCAGTGGGGTCCATTGTGATACACGACGTGAGGCACCGACAGTCGGAGATTCTCAAGGCGGACTTCTCAGCACTAATCAAAGACCCCGTCGGCGAGGATCTTCATCTCGGCTCCCACACCTCTCGTTAGAAGATCAAACGAGGATCAGAGTCGTCTGCTGGCGTTAAACATCTGGCTGAAAGGCTGCTGAGGGTCGAGACCTCTTCGGGGAGAGGCGGCGTCCGGCCCTCCGAAAACATCGCTAAGGTGAGTCGTCGCTCCTGACTCGCTACTTCTACTTCTCACTCCTCCGTCACGTTTGTGATAATTCGGTAAGAAATCCTCCTCCAAAGCGCACTGCACTGCTACTCTGATAACCAACCTCGGTGCGTGTAAAAAAATAGGCAGTGGCAATTAAAAGGACACCTCTAGATTAAAAATATATTACAAGTATAAAAACAGATAAAAATACACACTGCTAACAAAAGTCACTTCATTTCTGTCTCCAATACCCATAATGCACATAAACGTCAGCTCTGCTCCTCCGAAACATTCAATATGAGAGCTTCATTAAACGTTAGAGCTTCAACTAACAGACGCTCTTCATCGACGATCTTATTAGTGAGAGTGAAACGTGGCTGAGCTCACACGGCGCCGCTGCTTTAATCGAATCTGCGCCTCCGGATTACAGTTTTACTCGTGTGGACCACCAGGGAAAGAAGGGCGGGGGGCTTGGCAAACATCTGCTCGAGTCGGTTAAAGTGTAAAGATGTCAGTCTGGTAAGTTCGAGTCCTGTGAGCCTCTCGCCGTTGTTATTCATGGAGATTCTCATGTTCTCGTATTCTGGTGTGTAGACCCCCGAAATTCAACGCGTCTCTTTGTCAGTTTTAATTATGAACTGTGACACACTCTTAATTAATAGTCGGCGACTTTAACTTTCATATCGACAATCAGTGTGACCAAAAAGTAAAAGAATTCGTGAAGCTCATGGACTCTTCTGATTTGAGACGCTCGTTAATCAGCCTACACATAAAGCAGGCGATACGTTAGACTTGGTGATCACTGAAGTACTGAAAGTTGATATGAAGCAGATCACTGATATTCGTCTATCAGACCATTAATATTTAATATAGAAATAATGATAAGAAACACTCATGAGAAGCATGTTGTTAAAAAACGCTTCTTTGATTCGGCAGCAGCTTTAAAACTTACAAACATTTTAAGCAATCAGTCCGTTTATAGTGCCAGCTATAATAGCGAGGACAATGTAAATAGTAAGGTGGAAAGATTTAATTCTAAAGTGAGAGCTGCTGTTGACAGAGTTGCACCTGAAAAGACAGTTAAAAAATCTTCTAGCATTGTTATACCAAGGAAGACCCAAAGAGTGTCTGATTTAAAGAGAACATGCCGTAGAGCTGAGCGTCAATGGAGGAAGACTAAACTTACTATCCACTATGAAATATTAAAAGTCAAAATAACAGAATACAATAACACTGTCCGTCTTGAGAGACGCTGCTATTTCTCCAAGATTATAAATAACAATGCTAGTAATCCCAGAGTCTTATTTTCAACAATTGATCGCCTACTAAACCAGGTAACTCAAAGGAATGCCTCCTAAGTGCTTCCAGTGAAACCTGTGAGGCTGTCGCTGTATTCTTCAATCAAAAAATTAACGATATTAGAAATAACATAGTATATCTCACAACACTGCGGACCCTCCTGAACCCCAACATCCTGTTATAAACAAATTAAACTCTTTCACTAGGATAGATTTACCTGATTTACATAAAATAATTTCTCAACTGAAACCCTCCACCTGCATCCTTGACCCGATACCAACAAATTATTTCAAAGAAGTATCAGGCGTGCTAATTGATAATATTCTGGACATAGTAAATTCGTCATTAGATACTGGGGTCTTCCCAGACTGTCTTAAGACTGTTGTAGTTAAACCCCTTCTTAAGAAACATAATCTCGACCCCTCGGCTCTTGAAAATTTTAGACCCATCTCTAACCTGCCTTTCTTAAGTAAAGTTCTAGAGAAGGCAGTCATTATGCAGTTAAATGACCACCTCAATAAACCTGCTATTCTTGATAAATTTCAGTCGGGTTTTAGAACAAATCACAGCACAGAAACTGCACTCGTTAAAGTAGTAAATGACTTGCGGGTAAATGCAGACAGAGGCCATTTATCTGTTCTCATCCTCTTAGATCTGAGTGCTGCATTTGACACCATTGATCACAACATTCTTAGAAATCGCCTTAGTCAATGGGTGGGCCTCTCTGGCAGGGTCTTAAATTGGTTTGAATCCTACCTGGCAGGGAGAACATTATTTGTTAGTTGTGGGAATCATACTTCAATGACCCCTGATATCCGATATGGTGGTCCACAAGGCTCTATCCTGGTCCGCTGCTCTTCTCAATCTACATGCCTCCGTTAGGTCAGATTATCTCAGGGCACAACGTGAGCTACCACAGCTATGCTGATGACACACAGCTGTACTTATCAATAGCACCTGATGACCCCGACTCTCTTCATTCACTGACCCCCAATGTCTGACTTGTATCTCAGAATGGATGAATAGTAACTTTCTCAAGTTAAATAAAGAGAAAACTGAAATCTTAGTGATCAACAATAATGGATACAATGAGGTTATTAGAAATAAACTGGATACATTAGGATTAAAAGTCAAGACGGAGGTAAAAAGCTT
This sequence comes from Polypterus senegalus, assembly GCF_016835505.1. NCBI lineage: Eukaryota > Metazoa > Chordata > Cladistia > Polypteriformes > Polypteridae > Polypterus > Polypterus senegalus. The sequence continues at coordinate 145,560,668 of NC_053167.1, read as the reverse complement.
AGGGGTGATTGTTGACTGTAATCTGAATTTTAAATCACATATTAATCAGATCACTAAGACAGCATTTTTTCACTTAAGAAACACAGTTAAAGTTAGACCTCTTATATCACTGAAAGATGCTGAGAAATTAGTTCACGCGTTTGTTTTCAGTCGACTAGATTACTGTAATGCACTCCTCTCAGGACCACCCAAAAAAGACATCAATCAGTGACAACGAGTGCAGAATGGAGCTGCTAGAATCCTAACTAGGAAAAGAAAATCTGAACACATCACCCCAGTCTGAGCGTCACTACACTGGTCTCCTGTGTCATTCAGGATTGACTTTAAAATCCTGCTGATGGTCTATAAAGCCTTCAATAATCTGCCCCATCTTGTATCTCTGAATGTCTGACACCTTATATTCCAAATCGTAACCTCAGATCTTCAAATGAGGGTCTCTTTAGAATTCCGAGAGCTCAACTTAAAAGGAGTGGAGAGGCGGGCGGGTGGTCTTCTGCTGTTAGGCACCTCACATCTGGAACAGGAATTCGCCAGGCTGATATGGTGGAGCAGGCGGCTGAGAACTCATTACAGTAACATGGCCTTCATCTTAGTTTAATCCTGATGCTCTGTATATTCAGTTAATTATCATTATTATTCCTGGTGGCTCCACACTCCCTACTGATTCCTGCTCTGTCTTTTGTTCTTTTTCTGGTTTTCTGTGCTGTTGATCTGTGCAGCACCTGATCAAAGCATCTTGATGTTCCTCCACTGATGGATTCAAAACCAGAAGTCCACGTGAGAGTCATCATCAAGTTGTTCCCTGAGAACCCTGAATACCCTGAGGACTGATGGATGTCATTGATGTCAGGTAGAATGCCCAGAGGGACTGGGTGGTCTCATGGCCTCAAGACCCCTGCAGATTTTGTTTTTCTCTCAAGCTGTCTGGAGTTTTTTTTTTTTTTTCTGTCCTCCCTGGCCATCTGACCACCTTACTCGTATTCCCTAATTTTAATGATTTATTTTGTCTTTTTTTCTCTTTCTTCATCATGTAAAGCACTTTGAGCTCATCATTTGTATGAGAACGTGCGACACAAATAAATGTCGTTGTTGTTGTGAACTGTACCCTGATAAAAGCGAGCCAAAGCTCAGTGCGCCACGCGTATTTGTGCGTGTCCAAGACGTTGAGTGCCATTGAACTTTGGCTCCTCGAGTCCTCTTCTCATGCGCCCTGGCGCGACACTCCTCTTGCAGTGCCCTCGTTCCCCAGTAGAGGGAGCGCCAGTGCCGCCGGCCTTTTCGAGTCCCATCGCAGGTTTCCATTTCCGTTGATTTGCTCAGCAGACGCATTTATGCAAAGCGACTTACAAAGCCGAGGCGTCGCGTTGTCCCTTGGACGGCTCGGCGTTCCGTTCGCTCGTTTTTCACTTTCTGGTTTGTTACTTCAGAGACGCGACGAGTGCGAATGCCGCGACACCTTAAACTCGCACACGACGTCAAAATCGAGAAGTGAAAAAGGGGGCTCGGGGTCCGCGGAGCACCACATGCTGGCGTAGTGGGCACTGCTGGTCGTCAATCCTCGCCGAGCTCGCTGCACCAACGGGACTCTTCAGAAGGACGCCAGAGCGGAGCCATTTTTGGTTTCCTAACGTGTCACCCACGACAAGGTTCCAGAAAAGACCTTTTTGTTTTTTCAACCCTAATTAGATGATAAGGGGCTCGTGAATCTCAAAGACCCCTCACAGCAGGCCAAGTCAGGCGTTCTTGATCGACAGTGTCCTGCTCGTAGCCCGCCTTACTGCACGTAACGAAGCCCGGGACCTGCTTAACCTGCAAAGCTCTCCTCCCAGAATGAACTGGAACGGCGAGGAGCCACACAGCCCAGTGAGGAGCCATTGCAGAGCCAGGGCTTGTAAGGGGGTATGCGGCCGTAAAGCCCCATTAACTCACGCGTGATTCGTTACAGAAAGGCGCTATAAAACACGAGCCGGCTGATTTAGCGCGAGTCTCCCGCCCGTGCGTGGCGCTGCTGTGAACGGCCACCAGGCGGCGATCTTGTACTGTTGTCGCACAGAGTGACATTCTGCGTCAGCTTGTTGTCCTTTCAACGCCTTTCTTGATTTTAAATAACAACAAACAGGATGCAACTGACCCTCGGACGTTAGTGACTTCATTTATGGAAAAGAACAAAAAATAAAAAGTGTCGATTCCATGACTAAGAAACGCCTCTCCACCTCCGCTGTAAGCAAGAAGTTAGAGCCCACCATCAGTCACAGTGGACCACTGCTTACAGCTCCGAGCGTGAGGTCCTCCGACCACCTGCCACGTGGTCATCTTCACTTCCTTCGGAAAGCATGAGGCGGCCACGGTGGGCTCAGATTTCGTTTCTTCAGTCCTTGTCCGGCGACAGGACGACACAGGACGGCGAGTCCGCCCTCGTGTCTGGCGAGGAGATCTTATCGGTGGGACGAGCTGGCTGCGAGCCCCCGGACTGTTTCCATGACAGTGACTTACTGGCACACACCACGCTGATGGCAGCTGCCCACGACCACCCAGCTGAAAGACCGGCCGTTCCCTGCTGCTGGACACTGAGGACAAGCGGACCCCCCGTGTCCTGCCGCTGACCACTGGACCACCCGATCCATCTGAGCCCGTCGCAAGTCGCTCGCGATGTTAGGCAGCCATAACTGAACCGGCGGAACCTGCAGAAGATCTGGATGGACAGTGCGAATCACTCAATCAATTAATCAATCAATCAATCAATCAATCAGTCAATTAATCAGTCAATCAATCAGTCAATCAGCAAATCAATCAGCAAATCAATCAGCCAATTAATCAGTCAATCAATCAGTCAATCAGCAAATCAATCATTTAGCCAATCAGGCGGGCAGACAGTCCGCTCAGACAGACACTCCACACTTCACATGAGCGCGCACGAGCGCGACACTCGGAGACTCGAATGTTCGGAGAATTAACGGGAACAACCGGAGAGCCGAGCACGTGACTCGTGCACGACTTAATGTTTTAGGTTCCTTCTGTTTGTTTTATTGTTTTATTTATTTTGTTTTTATTGTAACTTATTTGTGTATTTTGAATATTGGGTAAAGCCTCCTTTAGTTTGAGAAGGGCGCTATATTAATAAAAAATAAAATAAGCATAATAAGGAAGCGATTAATGTAATTATTGCAGTTTTTATCATCATCATCATCCACATTTCACAGCGCTATCCCTATTAGTGAGGATTACAGCGTTTAATATTAATGAACTACTTAATTAATAATTGATTGATTGATAATTAAAGCAGATTAGCGTGGGAGGTCCCGTGGTAGCCTCTGAGAACTTCGCACAGATGCCCGACCACCTGGCAGTCCCCCGATTGGCACTTCACGTTTCCTGTCACGTTTTCAAATACCGTGGACGTGGCGGCGACCCTTCATTGTCCTTTCATGGTGACGATGGAGCTCCGGCTGAGAGGACGGTCACTAAAACAATGAAACCGAGTGAGACGAGTAAGCGACACGCGCTGCTGTGTGCGGCCGAGCGCCTTCAACACGACTCACCTCGAGGGCCGTTTGTTTCCCGTCCACCCTGCCCTCCTCTCTATTTTCTTAACCTGCTTTTCCCGGGCAGCCCACCCAGGCCGTCACTAAGTGCAAGGCAGGGACCACAACAGGGACAGCGACAAATCTCTGGTGCCCGTGAAGATGGCAGACGAGGTGCCCCGATTTGTGGCCAAATCCTTGAAGGAGCGGCGAGGACGAGCAGCCGGCTCGGGGTGTAAATCGAGTAGCGAGAAAGGCGCCACATACAAGTAAAGAATTAGTATTCGTGGTATTTAGATGTCACTTTGGTCAAATAGCCGCGGTGACCCCTGACCAGCATGAGCTGTAGGGGGTCACAGGTCAACATTAGGATGCGTGGCCTTGCTGGGGTTTTAATGGCATGGACTTGGCACACCGTCCGTGACATACTGCGGGCACACACTGTAAAAAAAATAATGTTAAGTTTATGATAAAATACTGGCAGCTGGGTTGTTTACAGTAAAAAAGAAGGTGACAATATTTTTTATAACTTTGGAGTAAAAACTGCTTTTTAATTTGCAACACATTTGAACAGAAGGGGACGTTCAACCATCAGCAGAAACTCAAGTAGTGTAATAAATATGCCAATCAATAAACCATTCGAAAGTCCCATCAGGGTCACACGCCAGGCCACAGTTGGCATCAGTAAAGTAACAGCAGCCAACAGCCAACGAGTTTTTATTTTCTCTCCCGGTTTCCGTGTGAACTCCATGACTGTTCCATGGCTTCCGTTTGGAAATGCCGGTTTTCCATCCATCCATTTTCCAACCCGCTGAATCCGAACACAGGGTCACGGGGGTCTGCTGGAGCCAATCCCAGCCAACACAGGGCACAAGGCAGGAACCAATCCCGGGCAGGGTGCCAACCCACCGCAGGGCACACACACACCAGGAACAATTTAGGATCACCAGTGCACCTCACCTGCATGTCTCTGGACTGTGGGAGGAAACCCACGCAGACACGGGGAGGACACGCAAACTCCAACAGGGAGGACCCGGGAAGAGAACCCAGACGGGTCTCCTAACTGCGCCACCGTGCCGCCCGAAATGCCAGTTTTGTGGTTCGTATATAAAAACAACAAACGATTCAAAGAGATTTCAAACCTACTTTGCCCAGGGTGCTCAGGGCTTCGGTTCAAGGAGTTTCCTGTTGTCTTCGTCCGGCTGTGAAACACACAATGGGGTGTAAAGGCCTGTCTTCTGACCCAAAGCCCCTCTTTTATGTCATTTACTCGGACCCGTGTTGCCTTACCCTGCACGTTTTCTTTTTTTGACCTGCCAAACTTGACTATTTCCCTTCCACGATTTCTTACACGGCGGCCTGCCATGCTAAGTCCTTCAAATGATTTGGGAGCTCATTACTTGATATCACTTCCCATATTTTTTTTTTGGATTCTGCTTCAGATGTTTCTTTAAGCCATGTGGCCGGCCTCTTGTCCTGAAGTGTCTTCACGACTTTCCCTCCTTCTTTTCCATGCGTGTTTGTTGAAGGCCCACGGCCTTTTGTTGGTGGTCTACATGGGGTATATAACTTAGCGGCCCTCCCATCACATACCTGCCAGTCTTTTCTCTGATCAGCATGAGCTTCAGACTGCTTTTAAGTCAGGGAAGTCTCTCCCTCCTTTCTTTTTTTGTTTCACTAGGCTTTCCCTTTTTATTCTTTCCCATTTTGATCCCCAAAAGAAATAAAAAACATTCTCTTTGGATTTGCCTGAGAATTTCTCTCCTTTGTAGATATATTGTCCATCCATCCATCCATCCAGAATCCAACCCGCTTCATCCTAACTACAGGGTCACGGGGGTCTGCTGGAGCCAACACAGGGCGCAAGGCAGGAAACAAACCCCAGGCAGGGCGCCAGCCCACCGCAGGGTATTGTTGCCCAGAAAATGAGTTTTGGCAGCACATTTGACTTGACGAGGAGGATTCTCCCCTCATAACTAAGGTTCCACGGTTTCCACATCCCAGATGTTTAGTTCACATATTTTCATGTCTTTTTCCCCCCAATAGCAAACATTGACCATTTAATTTTACACACTGAAAACAATTCAATGTTTAAGGAAGCTACGGCACATTGTCTGGTGGGGAAGTAAAGTTTGCTTTTGGGGTGTCTGCTGCCTACTGGTGTGCCAGCTTATTGAATTCAACCCACCAGAAATCAGCGGCCATCGCCTCAAAAAAACCTTCAGCACGCTGGGAAAGACAAAGAGACGTCTGCTGATGTGGTGTAAGGTGGGCGGGTCCCCAGGAACGACACGCTCAAAGGGGGCGTGGCTTATGCAAATACGTGACTTCGCGTTACCGTTTTACATTTTACGGTTGTTTACCTTCGCTATTTAAATTAACACATTTTTTCAGTGAGATTGTAATGCATCAGTAAACGGCATTTAGCATATTTTGAAGGTAGAAAAATATCGATTTTAAAGAACTTGGCTGTAAAAAATAATGAAATGTATTGTTTAAGATACACGTGATTTTCTTTAGAACAGAAGGTAACTTTTTTCAGAAAAGGTCTTTTACTTTCATCATTTGCAGTTCTTTGCCGTTAAATTTACTGACATTTCGTTACAGTGTACAGCGGGCGTAGGCACAGGCGACATAATCAAACAAATCGAATGGTTGGAGTCACCGGTCAAGACCCCCAGCACTCACATGAGCTGTGGGCTTAACCGCCAGACCACCAGGCTGCAGGACAGCCACCCGTACCGACCACCGATTGAGTAGCCCTGTGAGCTGTGCCTCGTCTACCGATCGCCTGCTGTTGTATGCTTGTTGCTGTGCCACTGCCAGCAGGAAGACCCCCCGTCGGACAGGGCACACGTGACAAGAAAGTGAAACTTCAAGAGCAAAAGTGACCAGGAGGACATTCTGGACGGGGCCTCACGAGCGCTCATTGGGCTCCTCATGGGACACCCGGCCGGCGCTCAGGTACCGAGTGCAGAAAATAAGGGACAGAAACGACTGCTGGTGTGTGTGTGAGTGAGTGTGAGCGGGAGTGTGTAACAGCGTGTGTGTGTGTGTGCTTCTTCGTGTCGTCTCGCTGCACACACACACACACACTGTACATACAGCACAGGGGTCTCCGCCTACAGTCCCGGGGGGCTGCAGGTTTCATTCCCCCAGTTAGTCACCAGCTTTGCCTTCGTTTTCATGGAGTTGCTGTTTGAGACTCCGACCCCCTAAATGCGCAGCCAAACAATAACGAGATACACAAACAGCCGACAGGTGACCAGCTGACCAAAGTCCATCACGGCTGAGGAAAGTGACGTCGATCTGCTCAGGTCCACAAAACTTTAGAAAAATGAAAATCCACAGTTGTGGAATCGTCGGCTGTGGCAGAATAAGACCACCAGTAAAACGTGGGTTTAAAGGAACGGACTAATGAACGATGATCGGCTTCTGTTTAACTCACTGGTTGGAGTTTGAGACCCTGCGGCTTGGCTGGCCATGCGGCGGCTCACCAACTTCTCTTCTCAATCTGCTATTTAAGGAACAAAGAAGCAAATCAGTGGAGCGAATCGTTAAAAATGACATTAAATTGGGGGGCGAGAAACGGCAGACATGAGAATCCGAAGAACAAAGTGACAGGCACGAGAGAACACTGTGGCCCCCCAGGGTCAGAGCGGGACCCCCTGATGTTGGAATATGCGTTTATATGTACACACACACTCACACTCACACACACACACACACACACACACACACACTCGCGTTCAAAAGTGGAGGCTCATGAGTTTCATTTTGGCCATTTGTCAACTTTAGGACTGCCGGAAACAGAAGAGGTGACACTGCAGTGACAAAGGCTTCTCTAACCAACAATATAGGATGAACACGTGACAAGAAGGGGAGGAGCTAAGGACACTGAAGGAGCTGAAAATGGGGTTTTGCGGTCCTGCGTGAATAAAAATGACAAGTTACGCGAACCCGGGTCTCCAAAACTGCGAGGCAGCAGCGCTACGACTGCGCCACCGTGCCGCCCCAGTTAAAAATCATCCATCAATCCATCCATTATCCAACCCGCTATATCCTACCTACAGGGTCACGGGGGTCTGCTGGAGCCAACACAGGGCGCAAGGCAGGAACAAACTGCAGGGCCTGTTAAAATCAGTTTATTTGAATATATTTTAATAACAAAAAACTCTAATTTCTATCACAAACACAAACATTCTGGTGATTCCAACGTTTTTGAAGTCTATATGTGAGTATACGTACAGAGTATATTTACAGTATCCCGATATCGTACAGAAGTTTATTAGATATAAATCACACACACACACATCCGTAAGACGGACATCACATTTCCTACCTCCGCCTAATACATTTTGCCACCTGTTATTTTACATGTCTTTCTTTCTTTCTTTTTTCTTTCTTTTTCTTTCTTTTTTTTCTTTCCTTCTTTCGTTCCTTCTTTCTTTCTTTAACCTTCATTCTTCACAAAGCCGCACTCAGATATGAATGTCGTCCACCCACCATCACAGTTTTTTTGCTAACCTGCCTGCTTCTTGTTTCATTCTCAGACGGGCATGTCTGTGGCACGTTGGCACATCATGCCACAGGTTGCCTTCTTGCTGTGCGGGGTCTTCGGGGTTCTTCCTGACAGGCGCTGTTTGCCGGGCGGGCTGGGCCTCTCAACGCGCTCTTTACTGTAAGTGACGTGGGTCTGCTGTCTCCTCCGTCAGGTGACATGTCGGAATTGTTTTTCCTGAATGAACTGGTGACAGGAGTGTCACTGCCTAAGATCCACGCGGCTTCTTTTGTAACGGAGCGACGTAAGGCGCTATATACTGTACATAGTCGGCACCTTTGCGGTGCGAGTGGTTTTTGGGACGAAATCAGAAGCCACCCGAGGACAGTCCAGCTGCCAGCACACTCGACGCGGACCGAAATGGCGCACAGACGAACAGGCGAACGGCTGCGCTGAAAGTTTCACTGGCCCAGCCTCTCAGAAATGTGACATGAAAACCCAAATTAAATAAACAGCGCGACGCCCTTAGGAAAAGGGAGCCATGACGTCAGTGCGGCTCACCTCATCTTGTCCTCATAAAAAAATTAATTCCGACTGGGCAGCCCCCGGAGGGGAGACGCCATCAAACTGGCGGCATGCAGGTAGTGGCTGTCATATTGCAGCATTTGTCACCTATAGGACTGCGCTTTCTGCTTTGCACCCAATGCTGTGAGAGCAACCCGCGCAGGACCTGATGAGGGTCTACAAATAGACGGAGGAAGGAATGGCGCTACACGTGAATGATGAGTGTGTAAGACAAGTGATGAAGGCTTTGGACCTCCAGCTCAAATCCCGCTACTGACACTGTGTGACTCTGAGCACCTCACATGGCCTGTCAGTGCTCCAAGTGGAACAAACAAAAGAAATGTCACCAATTATATGTCAAAGTCACCTGAGATAAAAGGCGACAGTCGAATAAAAAGAAATAATAAGATGGACGCTTCGCCGACCAGGCTGTGCGAGAACAAAAAGTTTGTCGCCACGAAGATTCGTCCTGCTCGTTTGTAATTCATTTATTCTTATATAGCGCCCTTCTGCGAGCACATGCAGGCCCACTCACGGTAAGCCTGAATAAGAACGAAGGTTCATCTGAGCCTGAAGCTCCTACCAGTCAGGGCACTACATTGTCATCTGCGTCCATCCCATCAGCCCTCCGAGTGGAAGAAGACGTTCAGTTCAGAGACATTTGCATTTGTATTTTATTCTGTTCACTTATCTGAAGAATAATAATAATAATAATAATAATAATAATAATAATAATAATAATAATATAGCGCCTTTCCCGTGCTCAAGGCGCTTCACAGAGTCTCATGAAGAAACAGCGCTTCCTGAGTAGGACATTCAAACAGATAGAGACAGGATTTGCGAAGGCTTTAAATACAATGAAAGACAATAAGCCAGAATGAAATAATAATAATAATAATAATAATAATAATGATAATAATAAACGAGATAAAAAGTACATCCAGAAGCATGAGACTCGAGTCAGCCGTGGACCTGAAGCTCAGCGGCTCGATGCAGTCGGCGGTCAGCCGCAGGGCGCCTTCTCATTTGCGCTCATTGCATTGTGGGTAAGGCGCTATATCGTGTCACTGAGCTTTTTAAGGACAGATTTCTGTCTTTTGTCTTTTGCACGCTCTTTATTGTTTGCTTCTCTCGGTTTGTGTCTCCTGACTTTCTTTTTTTTAGAGTGTTTAAAAGCCGCTGCTTTTAAATGGCCCTGTAGAAGTGCAGACGTACTGTGATGGTGACGTCTGTGAGGTGCGCTATATGAATATTCATTAGCTGATCGGTTGACAAAGACGAAAGGCCACACCAACTGTCGTGTCATTTACTCAGCTCGGGCAAAAACAGAAAAAGAGCAAAGCGGCGGCAACTCCTGCGCAGTCAAAAGCAGAATTTCCTGGTATGTGTGGATTGACACCATGGAAAGTGAGAAGAGCTGCGCCGGCTCGGGGGCGTCCCAGGACTGCCAGGGTAAACTCCGGGTCTGCGGCTCGAGGCCATTCGGTACCGAACACTCCCAAATGTGCCGGTGCTTCCATGGCACTTTACTGGGTTGTGCGGCTCTTCATGAGGAAGCACCCATTGCATTCTGGGACGGGCTCCGGAGGTCCGCAGTTAGAACCTGTCGTGCTTATGACAGATCAAGAAAAGCGGACCTCAGCCTGCTACCGTAGTCACCCATGCAGAGTCCTTTGAAACTCACAAAGCCACTGGTCTGTTGTCACCTGTTCGTGGTCACTTATGGAGCCTGTCATGGATCTAAAGAAGCAAAGATCGTTCACGCGGATGATTCTTTAAGGAACCCAAGACGGCATCGCTCAGAAGAGCCGCTTTAGCAGAGCAGGTGCGCCGCTCTGCCGGTCCTGTCGAGGAGATCACAGCTGATTGGCTGACGTTTCTGTCGCGCTTGTCACGTGACCTCCGACCCCCTCCGCAGCCGCATCCCGCCCCCCCAGCCGGACTCCTGTAGGTGACCTCCCGAACCCAGCCCGGACCTTCTCGCGGGGCTTTCCCTGATTGCTATCAGGGCATCAGCGCAATGGAAGGGTAGGCGAGCTCCCAGAGCCCTGAGCAGGGCCTGACTAATAAGCAGAGTCCGCCGCGCTTGATCCTTGGATGGGACTTTCCCAGCGCGGAGCCCCCTGTTGACCAGGCGCTGCTTCCCAGAACGCGAACCGCAGGCCACATCACAGGCGCTCGGCGTACCCATTTCTATTTCTGGACAGGCCGCTCAATCCCACCGGCTGTGGGGGACGCGGTGTGAGTCAGAGGCGCCTTACGCGAGGTGGCGATGGCGCGGTCTGCTCCTCATGATCTGCAGGGTCTTCAGGCCCGTCACGGGGTGGGGGTGCCTGCACGTGTGTGTGTTGAGAGGAAATGCGGAGCACCAGGAGGCGAAGAACGACAAGGAGTGGGATCAGAGCTCAAGTCTGGGCAGTGATGGACCCCGCAGGACCCCCCACCATCACACACCCGTGTGGCCAGTTAAGTGTCATCCCTTCACCAGACCTTTGTGGTATGTCGGGAAAAGGGTGAGGACCAGAGAGTCCACAAAGATGAAGACCACCTGTGGCAGATGGGCATGGCGTTAATTAACATATTTATTAGCCGACCCAATGAGTTCTCCTGGCTCTCAAGGTAATAAAGATGCCATACTGACCACGCCAGCCTCCTCTCACTGACCTGGTCACTCAGGTCTTTGACACATTTTGGACTTTCTCACTGGCCTCCTCTCTGGTGGTCACCTTCTCCATTTGCTTCCTAATGTCTCCTCAGTCCTGGTCACCTCTCATAGTCTCTGCCCTGTGCCATCTCTGTGCCCAGCTGCCTGACACACTCAGATTTGAGGAACCTCCTCTGCTCAGTGTCACAGGCTGGAATGACTCAGGCATCTTCCAGGACTGTTGCCAGTGAAATGGGCTGCCATCAGCTGGCATCTCTCTGGCTGAGTCATTGCACCCATTGTCCTGCTCTGATGTTCACCCCTTGTCCTTGCCTTTTGGCCATCCCTCTGTGGGATGCCTTGATTGCTCTGACTTTTTTGAAGCCACATTAGTCTTGCCTGCCCATCTTGCCCAGTTGCACCCCCTAACCTCATTGTGTCTCTGTCCCCTTGTCAGACCACTCTGTGCCAGCCTGTTCCTAGAGCGCCCCCCTTCCTGCCCCTCTTTGCTCGTTTCACCCTTGTCTCGGAGTGTCATGTGCCAAGTGTGGTGTGACAGGACGGTTGTCACTACTGCTGCTCCTCCTCTTCCTGCTCTAGGGACCCGAGCTCATGGCTCTCGCTGGGCTTTTTCTCTGCTTTCCTCCATGCATGAAGGGTCCTGTGGAGACATTTAGTCAGGCCAGTATGAGCGTGTCTGGACGTGGACTGTCCCCATCAAGGCTGGCCCACAGGTGACTTCTTATTGGACATATGGGTGACGCCTCTCCCGCCCATGTTTTCAGACGGCCCTCTTGTGTGCCAGTCCTTCCGTATGAGTTTCATGAAGGGCTCCTCCTGGTCAGCCACCCCTGGTGTTCACACTTTATTAACTAATCTAATGTCCTTCAGGTCGTCTGCACCGGCTTGTGCTTCACAGGGGTGCTGAATCCTGCCGACTACTCCACTTGTAGTTTTTCTTAAACCCCGTCTGTCACATTTTGGTGGCGGTGTGGCCGTGTCCTCTGTCATGTGTGGTGTCAGGCCTGAGCATTTCGTAGCGCCTTGTCTTCTCTGAAGCCCGAGATTACTTCCCACCCTGTCATGTGATGGGGGCACCGATTTGAAGGAAATGCTGAGCCCACCTGAGTGACTCCTGATCCTTGGGGGTCCTCAGAGCGTGCCACTAATTCATTGGTGTCTGATTGGCCTCTATAACGATATGAAAGGCACTATATGGACAGGTGGTCTTTGAAGAGCTCATGCAGTTTCTGCAGTGACCACAGTGGTCAGCGGCTCTCGACAATACAAGGCTTTGGTCATCTGCAGTGCTTTTGCTGTCGTATCTCTCTTGGGGTCTGCTAGAACCACAGGGGTCACCTCACTGGACAGTCCGGCCACCTTGAGGATCAGAGGGACGTTTGTGGCACTCTGAGGAGTGAAAATGGAGACGACGTCTCTGGTCATAGTTGAGAAATCCAGCAGGGAGAGAGGAAAGAAAGAAAGAAAGAAAGAAAGAAAGAAAGAAAGAAGACAAGAGAAGGACTCAAAAACCCAGCTGAGTCATTTCAGAGAAGCCTACAGCGCGCGAGAACACTGCGACCTCAGAGTCTGGGGGATGCTGGGTAATTTGTGACCTTCTCCGAGAGAAAGGCAGGTGACCTGGTTTGGCAAAGTCACACGGCTGATGCCCGTGTCCACAGGGAGGCAGCACTGCACACCTTGGTCCACATCCCACACTGCCAGCCTCTCTGGTGCCCCCCATGCACCCTTGTATTTCTAGTTGCTCAATTGCCCCCTCAGGCAGCCTGCTTTTCTCATGGCGCCCGGAGCAGCAAACTCTCTAGCGCCCCCTGGCATGAGCATTTCTTGGCTCTTGTACTGTTCAAGCTGGCACTTTGACGGCTTCCCAATTCCTAAAGCAGTTGGCTCTCTGCCTCACTCGTTGTGTCCTCCCTGCCTAAGTCCTCCTGATATGGCATCAACCGTCCCCTCTCTTACAATAAGACCCTCTGGGTGACTTTTGTTGTTGCCACATTTGAATTTATGAGTTGGTCAAAAAGGTAACCTGGAAAAGGTCAGAAAGGGGAGAAAGTCCAAAATGGGGCATCAAGAAACACCCGACCGACCCATCCTGCAGCGGTAAGTGAGGAGGTGACCGGGGACCGTGGTCACACTCTGGGGACGACAGATGGCTACTGGGCACCCTTAACCTGCCCCTCTGGTTTCATGCCATTCTCATCCACATCTCAACCAGGAGTTACGGTGCCACCAAGAGGACAGAGCCAGCTTCTTAAATGTGACTCCAGTGTCCCGGTCTGCTAGTGGGAGGAGCCTGGTACACCCAGGGGGCTCCTCATCATTGCTGCGTGGTCTATCTCCTTGACCCAGCAGCCTTTCAGAGGACCTCATTATGACCTCAAAGGCCAGAGTTTGTGCCCGCACTTGACAACTGCAGAGACGAGTCTGTGGCCCACTTCACCAGCTCTGCCCGCCACCTGCTGTGTTCGGCTGGTCAGCCTCACAATTGCCCTGAGAGGTAAGTGCAGATGCCAAGGTGCCCCCCACATCGTTCCTTGTGGACACGGGTGCCACCTGCTCTGTCAGAAAGTGGGTGACTTTTTAAATATGAGGATCTCCACTCCTGAGCGGCGGTGCTGGGCTTCTGTCTGCACCTGTAATTAACATTTACCACAAAGGAGGCCTGCAGTGTGTGCCCGTCCACTTGCCCTGATGTCACTGTGCCACCAGACTACAACTCTCTATCCAGAGCTGGGCCTCTTGCTGTGGACCACCTGGGTGATGTCCCATATTCCCTTTGTTAGGTCGTCTTTGATGCCATCTTGGCACTGGCCTCTTAGGACATTGTCAATATTGCTGGCAGGCCCCAGCCTTTCACTTGGTGACTTCCCTCACCATTGGGGTCCATGAATTTCTGCCATGATGGGCACCAGGGATATCTTGGATGGCTTGTCTGATCCAGGGGCCAAAACCCAAGAGAAAATGGGAAAACAATTCCAAGAAATGTCCGTGCCAGGGAGTCTGCAAAATCTGTGGTATTGGGGACAGGCAGATGTGCAGGTGTGATGAGAGTGAATCACATGCCAGGGTCGCCCGCGAGGACACCAGCCCAGGGCTGGCTGACGGGAGGTCTGTGTGGGCGTGATGTGCACATTCAGAATGAGAGTGCAGTCAGTGAAAGTGTCAGGCCCGAGTGAGAAGCCACAAATATCACCGAGATGAGCTGTGTCACCTCGCCAGGAGAAGAAGCAGAGGAGGGCTCCAGAACTGGCCCCAGACCACCCTTGGCATGGCAGGCAGAAAAGGGAGGATGCCTCAGCAGGTCTCCAGTTGTGATGGGCCAGTCGCTTCAGCACTGAAGACACCCAGCGGACCGAGTGAGGGGCCAGTGGCACCTTGGCATGGCTTCTTTCTTCATCTGGCTGTTCCCCCACTGGCACCCTCTACAGGTGGCCTTATGTCCACTCTTCTGGACCAGCATCTGTCTCCAGGCAGGATGGCACTCACGCGCATCAGCTGGTCACCAATTTGAAATGGCAGATGAGACTGGCATACCCAGAGCGGACCCTCCAATGGGCAAGGTGTCAAAGTGCAGGCCACACTTGGGCATTGGCTGACCTGGGAATTGAACTTGCATCTCTGCAGCAGTCACCATGGCATGGCTGAGGACTGGTATTGTTTGCCACCATCACCCTCCAGTGCTGCTATACGATTTCTTGATTGTTTTATTTCTTATTTTTATGTTTTCTTCCTTCTCATCTTTGATCTTCCAATGTTCTTATTCTCTTCGGCCATTTTCTGACATTTTTGCCTTCTTTTTAAGTGTCATTTCCTTCCTCTGCCTTCAAGCTGTGATGCCAGTCTGTGCTTATGGCACTGGAGGCTGACAAGCGGGCATGAGCTCCTTACCAGGACATCTCTGGTCCTATCAGTGGCTCCCTCGCTTAGGTGCCCATGGATTCCATGACCCTTGCACCGAGCCATTAGCATGCAAGTCCATAACAACAGAGTGGCATGCTACAAATGGTGCCCATTTAAGGTATTCCCAGCAGAAGCTCTGTCAGCAGATGCCATCATGTGAGAGCTGGGTGACATCAAGTGGGTCAAGGCCAGCTGATGCATCAACTGAATCTCTGAGCAGCACAAAGTGGGTAAGGAGCTGAAGAGGCGGGCATCACAGACACACGGACCACTCGATGTCCATCATGGCTCCTGGCTTTGGTGATGACAGGACACTTCAGAGGGTGCGTGCCATTGAAACCCACTCACTCTGTGTGGCAAGGCTTCATGTGTGGGGTTTGTCGCTGCGGCCTGGGATTTCCCTTTTTACTTTTGGCAGATGTAGAGCTGGCACAGCCTGACAGACGGGGAGGCTGCTGATATGGCATGACCTCCTTGTGACCCCCTTGGACCACTTTGGTCATTTGATCTTCGCCTTCCTTCTGTTCCTTCCACACCTGTCACTGTCCCCCATCTCCCAGTACATGGTCAGGTGCACTCGGTTCAAGGATGTCCTTATTGGTCTGTGCCCTCAGAACAGAGAAAGCCAAGAAGAAGATGGCGACACACCAGGTAAGGGCAGGAGTCCGTTTAGGCAGACATATCAGGTCCGCAGAGGATGCCATGCCCACCCTGGCACATCTTGCTAATACCAGAGTTGTTGTTGGCATGGCATAACTCCTTGTGAGGGGTTGGGTACACCTGGATCTTGAGAGAGAGAGAGAGTGAGGAGCGAGCAACACACGCCCACATGCCTGCTCAGGGGCGGAGCCTACAAGCTGTGCGGGGGAGGGGGACACAGTCTGGCTTACGATTTTCTTTTTTTTTTTGCTCTTTTTGGTCTCTTCCGGGGTTTGGGATGCCAAGGTCTATACTTGTGCTCAGTTTCTGTGCCACAGATGGTCCACGTGCTGAACGTGACGGCGGGCAGGCGGAGACATTCCTGTAAATCATCTCATGGCACATTTCAAGTATGTTTGCTGAATGAATTGTTGCGCTGACATCATTTTCACTCTCCCTGTACTTGCCTACCGCCGTTCATCTCAAACAGAGGCACAGGCCCCTCCCAGCCTTGACTGCCGTGGCCACCGGGGGGCGCACCACCTCCCCGAGTCTAGCAGCACACACCTTTTATTCTCTGCTCTTGAACCGACAGCACACGACACAGAAGAAGCGCACCGGTGAACAGCGCAGTACTGCAGTTTCTCGTCTTCTTTCTCTCTCGGTCTGCTGCTCTCTTTTCGCTTTCGTCTCCACTCCTCCTCCTCCTCCTCCTCGTCCAGCTATCTTCGGCCCTCTTCCTCCCAGCTCTGGTGGTCCCTCGTACGCTGCACCTGGAAACACTTCAGGACGTCCAAAGCAGGGCTCTGCAGCTCCCCCTGGTGGCCCCCACAGAACCCAACAGCGCTGGTGACGATGCGGGTTCTGTGCCAGGCTGCCATCTGGCTTCTGGGAGGTAATGTAAGTGGGTGAGCTGGACAGTGAAGACATCCACGACGAAGCAAGGGGATGGTGCAAAATGTGCAAAAGCAGAGAACAACTAAACAGTGCAGTGCATAAAGTTCAAGAACTAAATAAACAAGTGAACAATGTGGAGGTGGACATCCAAAAAGTACAGAACATCCAATCAGAAGCGAGGCTGAAAACAATGGCTGGAGGCGCTCCTTTCAAAAACAACCGGAGGAGTCGCCCGACCTGCAGCTCACCTTCTCTGCCTTCTGCCGGTCTGTTCTCCGTCCGGGACCCTGGCATAGGTGGGCTCCACCAGACCGTGAGACTTGGGATCCCCACGCTGGGGCTTTCACTTCCCAAGTCCCAGACTCCCACTGTCACCCGTGGCGAGCCACCCTCCTCCTTCCGGTCACTTCTGCTCCTCCCTAAACGCTCACCATGAGCGACCACTACCGACTGCCCAGGGTGCCAGCCAAACGCCCCACGCAGGCTCACTGCTCAGCTGCCTTCGCTCGCTCTCACACCGGCTTTCTCCTTGCTGATGCCTTCTTCTCCTTTACCCTCCATTCACTTTCTTTCTTTCTTTCTTTCTTTCTTTCTTTCTTTCTTTCTTCCTTCCCCCTTCCACCTCGCGCTTCTCCTATCAATCATGGGGACCTGTGCACATAAGCGAGGACCGCCTGGGAACCGCTCCGGCCACACGACCACACGCCCTCTTTTTGACCTGAGCTGTGGACCCGCTATACCACTGGGCTGTGCCAAACTCCGACTCCCATGGAGCCCTGTGGGAATCCAAGGTGCCACTGCAATCCAGGAGGGTGCCACCTAGCGCTCTGGGGGAGACATCTGCTCTGCCCCACCATACGTCACACTCCCTTAAAAGGCAACAGGAAACTCCAAAGAAGAAGAATTAATAATAATAAGGAAGAGAAGTGCGATTAACACTCACCACAAGCGACACACAAATCCTGATGGCCAGAACTCCCAACAACAGGCACCACAATCCTCAACACTTCCTCACAGACACAAATGACGACACATAAAGCCACATCAACATGTCACCTCCATAACAAACGTACAGCAACGGCGGCAACGTCCAGATGGTAAACGGGATGAATACCAAGAAAGGAGGGGAGATCTGCCTCAGGGGAGCTTGAGAATGACAAACACGGCCAGTGACACGTCATCGAGGTGTCATCGAGGTGTCAAAGGGGCCAGCGGACACGTAGCAGAGGAGTCGCCTGGTGGGCTCAGGCTTGGAGGGTCAAAGAGAAGAAATGATACATTTTGATTGGCTGGAACGCCCCTTGTGTGGGTTTTATTGTTTTAAACTTTCACTTTTAAATATATTCCACTAAATCCGTCATCATTTATTTATTGTTCATCCTCACTGGGAATTGTGTGGTCCCCATTTCACTCTTTGAGGGCCCCTCAGGCTTTGAAAACTGTCCCTAAAGTGTGACGTCACGTGGGTGCTCACTGGCTGACTTGTCTACTCGAGCGCCGGAGCCGAGGCACTAAGCGGCTCTTCTGACGGCTGATCGATCGATCGATCGATCGATCGATTGATTATTAGAACAGACCTGATAACAGAATTAATCAGACCATGGATGGAAACTCAAAGTCACACACAGACATGCAGATACCCAGCTCTGCCACGGCTCTCACCCTCTCAACATCAGCCTGGCCAATCAGAGGACCCCCAGACTCTCCCGGTCAGTTATTTAAATCAATCGGCCGAGAGACCCTGTTTATTAGGAATATCAGAAAAACACAACGTGCAAAAGAAGGAGGAACGACCCCGACGTGAAGACTCTCACTTCCCTTTAAAGCTTTACATTGTGTTGGGTGCACCGAGCATCCAGAACCTTCCACCCTGCTCCTGCACCCCCCCCCCCCGACCCGACCCCCAGTCAAGACCCAACCAATAGAAATTTACAGAAAGAAGGAAAATAAAATGAGTTAAGAGAACACAAACAAATCGACGACTTACTCAAAATAACAAACGTATTTGTGTCAGTGCGCAGTCGGACTTCAGGGTGGCGTCAAACCAATCATCTCTTACACATATGGACTCTCCACAGCCCTTGACATTTATAAAGTCAAATTCACAAAGTGCTCACAAACAACAAGCCCGCCATTCATGCATTTCAAGCCGTTTACCACCCCACACCCGACTCACAAAGGTGGAGAAGACCCCTCAAGGCTACTGGACGACTCTGCAGGCTGCAGCTTTAATTCCAACAGGTGGTGCTTCAAGTTAAATAAGATCTGCCAGTCCGGTTTTATCTGACCACTGACGACAAGTAACGATGGGGGCACAAGTGAAGTGTTCAAAAGTCACCGTTTGTTCTGTGCTCCTGTGTCCCCGACCCTGCACAAAACAGGAAAACCATATCGGCACCTGGAGGAAATGTGAATCCATCAGGACAATCTGGAGGAGAAGAACAGGCCATCTGGCCCAAAACACTCGCCAAACCTTAACTCCTACAAAATGACATCTGGGCGACTTGTACACAATACAATTTATTTGTTGTATAGCCCAAAGTCACACAAGAAGTGCCGCAGTGGGCTTTAACAGACCCTGCCTCTTGACAGCCCCCCAGCTTTGACTCTCTGAGAAGACAAAGAAAAACTCCAAAAAAAAAATCTTGTAGGGAAAAAATGGAAGAAACTTTAATGGGAAAGGCAGTTCAAAGAGAGACCCCCTCACAGGTGGGCATGCAGTGGGTGTCAAAAGGAACACAATGCAATACACAGAACAGGACAGAACAGAACACAAGTCATCCCCAATTTAATATAACAGTGCAAGTACGGAGCAGAATTTAACAGGAGATGATATCCCATAATATGATTTGGATTTGTTTAGAATCCTGGAGACCTCAGCTATCAAGCTGCCTCCCCCATTTGGCCAGTGCAGGGCCAGCCAATCCGATGACAGGACCCCTCTACCCGATGATTCCTGTGATCCTCCATAAGGGATGACTTTATCTTAGGTAGGCAGATAACTTGGCAGGTGGGCCGTGGGCACCGAGTGGCACATTTGAGTACCGAGAAGAGAAACAGAAGAGGTGAGGGTGAGTAACACATTCTAACACAGATCATGTTACTGGTGTCTTAGTGCAAATGACAGTCTGTACAGTTAATCAGCAGCTCTAGTCAGGGTGTGCTGAACTGAAGTGGTGAGTCTTAAAGGCTGAGACCGAAGGGGCATCTCTTATATTGGCAGGCAGACCACTCCACAGTTTAGGGGTCCTGTAACTAAAAGCTCGACCTCCTCCTGTTATTTTATTAATCCTCATAAGCAGACCAGTGTCTTGAGATCTTAATGTGCGCTCAGGTTTGTAAGTCATGATAAGTTCAGACAAGTAAGCCGGACCTCGGCCATTTAATGCTTTATATGTTAAAAGGAGGATTTTGAAATCTGCCCTAAACTTAACTGGGAGCCAGTGTAAAGATTTAAGAACTGGAGTGATGTGTTCGTATTTTCTAGTTCTTGTAATAATTCTTGCAGCCGCATTTTGGATTAACTGGAGGCTAATAAAGAACAATTTGAACAGCCAGTGAACACCGCATTGCAGTAGTCAATCCTACTAGAGATAAATGCAGGAATTAATTTCTCACAATCCTGTTTATTTAGAAAGCGCCTTAACTTCCTAACATTTTTAAGATGGAAGAAACATGTTTTGGACGACTTTAATATGTGCTTTAAATGACCTGCTAGAGTCAAAGAGAACTCGGAGATTTCAGGCTGATTCAGTAAAATTAAAGAATATTGCTGTAATCAGCGTCATTCCCTCCAACAATTAACATCTCTGTTTTATCTGTATCTAAAGACAAGTAGTTCTCATTCATCCACTCCTTTAATTCACTAACACAACTAATTAAAGACAACATCGGAGAAACTTCACTTGATTTAAATGAAAGGTATAACTGGGTGTCATCTGCATACGAGTGAAAATTAACATTATGTGTCCTAATGAGAGATCCCAGTGGAAGCATGTAAAGTGAAAACAGTAAAGGTCCCAGTACTGAGCCCTGCAGGACACCATATTGAACTTCTGTGTATAATGATGGAGTCCTGTCAGCACATTTCTGTACATACTGGAATCGATTTGATAAATAAGAACTGAACCAAGCGAGCACGGGGCCTGTAAGCCCAACATCGTTTTCTAGCCTGTGCAGTAAAATCGAATGGTCAATGGTGTCAAACGCTGCACTTAAGTCCAACAACATAATTACAGTGGAGTTTCCTTCATCAGAGGATTTCAGAATGTCATTTACAACCCGTGTTAGTGCCGTTTCTGTACTGTGACCAGTGCGAAAACCAGACTGGAATTTCTCAAATAAATTGTAACGCGTAAGGAGTGACTGAAGCTGACTGGCGACTACTTTTTCTAGTATTTTAGAGAGAAACAGTAAATTAGACATACTGTAGCTCTATAGTTATTTAGTATGTGTGGGTCCAGGTCTGACTTTTTAAGTAAAGGTTTAATGACGGACACTTTTAGAGCACCAGGTAGGCTACTGTGCCATGCAGTAATGAACTACTTGTACAGTCCTGCTATCCAGCGCACTACTTGGTCGCCTACTCCACGTGCCGTTGCTTCTCTGTGTGAACCCCAGACGGCAGGCAGCAGATGAATATTAAGAGCGCATTCCTCCGTACCGCAGCACTGCAGGCAAACCACTTAAACCAGTTTTAGGAGGGTGCTCTTACAGCGTGAAGGGTATAAAGAGCACGCGAATGGCACTCTGCAGCACAGGATCCCCCGCAGGCACCTTGCAGTGCCGTTTTGGTTTGGTGGATAAAGATCTCAAGGCAAAGTGATTCAATAATGGAGACCTGAAGAGCCCGAGGCTTTGGCGCTGGGCTTTTATCAGAAGTTACCGTGTGTGGTTCTTTTTCTTAGTGGACCTCAGCCTGCATGAACTCCCATCAGGCCGCGCACTGGGAAGTCACCTGGAATTAATGGCCTGTCACTGGAGTTTTTTAGAGCTCTCTGGACACTCCTGGGTGTCGATTTTTTAGCAGACGTTCAGGAAAGTCTCTGTGCTCGTGAACTTCTGTTGACCTCCGTTACTGAGAAAAAGAGGAAACCTGTGATAACTCGACAGCTGGCACCCTGTTAGACTTTAACGTTTGGACTATGAAGTCAGTACAAGTAGAACATCTGAGGTGAGCTAAAAGCAGTGACACCACCACCGCTCACATAGACCAAGGACAGCAAATGGAGTCCCATTCCGTCAAAAACAAGAGCTGATATGG
Source organism: Polypterus senegalus (assembly GCF_016835505.1). NCBI lineage: Eukaryota > Metazoa > Chordata > Cladistia > Polypteriformes > Polypteridae > Polypterus > Polypterus senegalus. The sequence goes on along the minus strand of NC_053167.1, from coordinate 145,538,718 downwards.
CAGTCAGGGCATTATGGTGGGTGGTTGAGGTGGCACACCCCAAATCTGCTCTTAACAGGTCTTTTAATACATCAGTGAGTATCTGGGTGAGGATGGCACCGGCCATTAGCTCCTCCGAAGCACACAACCCCTGGTCTTCATTTGTGAAAGAGTGAGACCACTGCCATCGACTGATCTTCTTAGCACTCGTTTGGATGGCCTTGGGTTTCTCCTCCTCAGCTGCTTCTTTTATTTTTGCACCAGAAAGAACAAATGTGTGCTGGGAATGTCCTGATGGGCCAGGCAGAGCGTGAAATTCTGAAGGATGTAAAGGAACTGAAAGAACATCGACAGGCTGCCAACATGAAGCTCCTGCAGCTAAAGGAGTTGGGGACGAGCACGGGGGGATTAGGGGGGCTTGTGGAGGGTGGCACTACCTTCTGTCAAGGAGGTTATTTGACCATAAACTGTATTGGGGGCCACGGGGATTAACTGAGGAAAGTTAAAGCGATGAAGCAGGCAGGGGGACCTGCGCTGAGTGTTTGAAATGTACTTTGATTTATGGCAGGGAGATCTCTGGTACTCTTTAATATAAATATCAATAAAACATCTGTCTACGTACCGTATGGTGCTTTTACATCCACCTAGTAGATTGTGCTTTTCTAATCTATGTACGTATCTGTCTATTTGGTTAATGAAGCCTTTCTATCTAGCTATCTGTCTGCTGTATAGCGCCTTTCCCTTCTATTTATCCACTATATCGTGCCTATTATATCTAACTATATATCTTATGTTACGCCTCTCATGTCTGCGTATTGATGTATTTTTCTATGATGCCTTTAGCTATCTGTCAGTTACAGAATGACTTTAAATCTCTCTGTCTGTCTGTCTTATGGTCCCATCCATGTCTATCTGTTGATGGAGGTACTGTTATATAGTGCCTTTCACTGTCTACATATTATACAGTGACTTTCCTATCTCTCTAGCTATCTGCTGTATAGCGCCTTCTATACGTTCTTTATAATGCCTTTCATCTTTACTTATCGATTATATTGTGTATTTTATATCATGTATCTATAAACCGTATGTAGTTCCTTTCACGTCTGTCATTCTAGGTACTTTATTTATTATGTGCTGCCTTTCATATTTTTCTGTTCATGTATTTTTTACACCTATTACAGAATGGCATTTAAATCTGTCTACCTTATAGTTCCTTTCATATCCATCTATCGACGCAGGTATTTCTATATTGTGCCTTTCACCCTCTTTCTGTTATTTAGTACCTTTCACATCTGCTTATGTTCTTCATAGTGCTTTTCCTATCCAGATATCTATCTATCTAGTATAGTGCCTTTCACTTCTATCCATTTCATTAGTATTGCCTTTCCTATTTAGCTATCTGTCATTTTATAGCGCCTTTCACATCAGTCTATCAATGTCTTTCGTGGTGCCTTATAGTTCCTATCTATTCATTATGTCTATATTTTTTTTCCGTCTTTCCTATCCAGCTGTCTCTTACATAAACCCTTTTTATCTACCTACCTATTTTATTTGTAGTGCCCATCTATCCACCCATTTTCCTAACAGGCATATCCAGGAGCAGCTGAAGCATATGCCAGCAATCACAGAATTTAGGGCAGGAACAATCCCTGGCCAGGGCGCCAGTCCATCCCAGAGTGAATCCACACACACACATCAGGGGCCAATGCCAATCCATCTGACCTGCAAGTCTTTGGACTGTGAGAGCAAAGTGACTTTCCAATATCTATTAAATTCCCCAAGGTGACAGACCTCCCCACCCAAAGCCATGTTCTTTTGAGCTGCTCTCACGTCCTCTGTTTCCGACACTCCCTGCTCTGATGAGTCCGATGTCCTCGTGTCACTCTGGCAGTTCTTGGCTTAGCGGACCCTCTGAATGCCCCAATAGGCGCTCCTGTGTCTCCGTCCTGTCTATCAGCAGGCGTCATTACAAATTCTTTCCTTTCACGCTGGTCACAAATGCTTCAGTTTTGCTGCTTATTTTGAAATGTTTTTCCTACTTGTTCCTGACTCTTGTCATTAGTGTTTTATGCTTTTTTATTAGTTCGTATTTAAGACATAATAAAACAAAAGTGCCACTAGGATGAAGCATCATCTCCATTTTAGTGTGACCACCAGCAGGGTGCGCTATGGAGGGCTGTGCTCGTTCTTGTAATAAACAGATGGCCGGTGAGGTCGACTGGGACCAGCAGGAGGCGACACTCGGCTGATGGAGGAGGGCAGAAGAAGGCGCACCGGGACTGGCAGGGACACGTCAGCGATATCAATGTGGGCAGGTGGGCTGGAGGTGCTGTCAGTGACGTCTGAGTCCTTGTCGCATTCCAAGTGTCGTTTAGGACACGTGTCTGTGCCCGAGGTGTCACCGCAAACCGATTCTGTGCTTTTGTGCACGGAATGGCCATTGACGAATGACAAAAGAAATGATGGGTAAGAAACAGATGAAGCAGCAGAAAGGCGAGCGTACGTCACGGTGCGCTTTCTCGTTTTCACTCACTTTTAGAATAAATTGCTCTTTGTTTTTGGAACACCCTGGATTTCGCTGTTATTGCAAAGCACTCGGAGTTCCTGCCGTGTGTGACAGAAATCAAAGGTGTCGATGTCGTCGTCCTCGTCATTCTTCCTCTGCTTTCCTCCTCCGCGGCTTCTGACTTTTTGCACGCAGGGATGAAGCAGAAGGGCGGCGGGGAATTCCGCTGGAGGCCTGCCAGGCTGTGCCAGGGAGGAGCGCGGGGTGGAGCGATGCGACTGCCCTCGGGCCAAGTGGGGCTGCCCTCACGTGGGGGTGGCAGGGGGCGTCTCCATCGCTCGGTGCCCTCCTATCGCGGTCCTTCTCACGTCACGCCTTTGGGACACTGGGGATACCGGGGAGTGGGAACGCGATATGAGCCAGTAAGCCACGCCGACAGCCCCGTCTTCCTCAGGAGCCACACTTCGCTGTTCCTAAATGTCTACTTTTACATCCGATCTCTAAAACGTCATGTATTATTACTGCTCCCGCAGTCTGAACCCCCGGCACCGGCGTACTCACCGTCACAGTGCCGCCATCGGCCTGTATAGACACCCGCCGCAAACGCAGGCTGCTCTGACCGGTTTATTATAGTGGCCGTGAACTGAGGGGCTGCGCAGGGAGTTCAGCGTTCAGTCTGAGCAAAATCCGGACGGCATCTCCCTCTTGTTGTGTGTTTTAGACTGGCCTACCCCGACTACAAACCCAGAACTTAAGGTTCGTGGGGGTAAGGCCGGGTACACCATGGTCCCTAATCTTAAAAACAAGTGGAGTCTGCTTTCAGAACAACGTGGATACATTCACAAAAAAAAAAAGGAAAATCAAAAATAACTGAACGGTAAGAAGCCGCGGAACTGCCGACTGTCTAAAGGTCCGAGTGCCCCGCAGCCAGACTGCATCCGCCTTTCACTCGAACCTTCCGAGGGGAGCCGCTCATCCTCCACCAATCAGCACGCAGGTCAGTCCGCCTCTCCCTTCCCGCGCTTCTTCATTTCGCGCCCTTCCTCACCAAAAAGGGTCCGTCTGGAAACAAACCCAAGTCGGAATGATGGATTGTAGGGTGCAGAGGGCGTCACCTTGAAGACACTGAAGAGGACATGCGACAGGGGAGGCTTGACAATGACTGTCATCAGAATGGTCACCTCCTTTGAAGATGGCATCAAGAACACACGTCATCAGTATGTGCCAGATGGCACGAGGCCACTCAGAGATCTTGTCCCGGTGTGCCATTCTTTTTATCACTGGTAGACACACCACTCTACACAAAGTGCCCACTGAGTGTCATACTGTGGGGTGGGAGCAAATCTGGCCAGATCAATGTGCCATTGGCATGAAGGTAGTTGGTATGTTATTCCCAAAGTGTTTAGGGCAGCAGAAGGGAGCAACCAAAAATAAATTAAAATAAAGAAAAATGAGTAACCTTGAACTGTCACCTTATCGTGGTGGAGGGGTTTGCGTGTCCCAATGATCCTAGGAGCTATGTTGTCCGGGGCTTTATGCCCCTGGTAGGGCCACCCAAGGCAAACTGGTCCTAGGTGAGGGATGAGACAAAGAGCGGTTCAATAAACCTCCAATGATGAAAGAAAATTTTGGACGACGTTTTCCCTTGCCCGACGCTGGTCACCGGGGCCCCCCTCTGGAGCCAGGCCTGGAGGTGGGGCTCGATGGCGCGCCTGGTGGCCGGGCCTGCACCCATGGGCTCGGCCGGGCACAGCCCGAAGAGGTAACGTGGGTCCTCCTCCCCATGGTCTCACCACCTATGGGAGGGGCCAAGGAGGTTGGGTGCGGTGTGAGTTGGGTGGTGGCGAAGGCGGGGACCTTGGCGGTCTGATCCTCGGCTACAGAAGCTGGCTCTTGGGACGTGGAATGTCACCTCTGAAGGGAAGGAGCCTGAGCTAGTGCGCGAGGTCGAGAGGTTCCGCTAGATATAGTCGGACTCACCTCACGCACAGCTTGGACTCTGGAACCGATCTCCTTGAGAGGGGCTGGACTCTCTACCACTCTGGAGTTGCCCTCGTGAGAGGCCGAGCAGGTGTGGGCATACTTATTGCCCCCCGACTCGGAGCCTGTGCATTGGGGTTTACCCCGGTGGACGAGAGGGTGGCCTCCCTCCGCCTTCGGGTGGGGGGAAGGGTCCTGACTGTTGTTTGTGCGTATCGCCAACAGCAGTTTGGAGTATCCACCCTTTTGGAGTCTCTGGAGGGTTGCTAGAGGGCATACCTTCTGGGATTCCCTCGTTTTGCTGGGAGACTTCAATGCTCACGTGGGCAATGACAGTGAGACCTGGAAGGGCGTGATTGGGAGGAATGGCCCCGATCTGAACCCGAGCGGTGTTTTGTTATTGGACTTCTGTGCTCGCCACGGATTGTCCATAACGAACACCATGTTCAAGCATAAGGGTGTTCATATGTGCACTTGGCACCAGGACACCCTAGGCCTCAGGTCGATGATCGACTTTGTGGTCGTGTCGTCGGACTTGCGCCATATGTCTTGGACACTGGGTGAAGAGAGGGGGAGCTGTCAACTGATCACCACCTGGTGGTGAGTTGGCTTCGATGGTGGGGAAGATGCCGGTCAGACCTGGTAGGCCCAAACGTGTTGTGAGGGTCTGCTGGGAACGGCTGGCAGAGTCCCCTGTCAGAAGTAGCTTCAACTCCCACCTCCGCAGAACTTCAACCACGCCCCGAGGGAGGTGGGGACATTGAGTCCAATGGGCCATGTTCCGTGTCTCTATTGTTGAGGCGGCTGACCGGAGCTGTGGCCGCAAGGTGGTCGGTGCAGTAATCCCCAAACCTGTTGGTGGACACCGGCGGTGAGGGATGCCGTCAAGCTGAAGAAGGAGTCCTATAGGACTTTTTGTCCTGTGGGTCTCTGGAGGCAGCTGATAGGTACCGCAGGCCAAGCGAACGCGGCTTCGTTGTTGCTGAGGCAAAACTCGGGCATGGGAGGAGTTTGGAGAGGCCATGGAGAACGACTTTGGACGGCTTCGAGGAGATTCTGGTCCACCGTCCGGCCTCAGGAGGGGAAGCAGTGCAGTGTCAACACCGTATATGGTGGGGATGGTGCGCTGCTGACCTCACTGACGCTAGGGTCGGTGGGAGGAGTACTTCAAGACCTCCTCAATCCCACTAACATGCCTTCCACGAGGAAGCAGAGCCTGGGGACTCTGAGGTGGGCTCTCCCATCTCTGGGACTGAAGTCACCGAGGTGGTCAAAAACTCCTTGGTGGCAGGGCCCCGGGTGGATGAGATACGCGAGTTCCTTAAGGCTCTGGATGTTGTAGGACTGTCTTGGTTGACACGCCTCTGCAACATCGCATGGACATCGGGACAGTGCCTCTGGATTGGCAGACCGGGTGGTGGTCCCCTCTTTAAAAGGGGACCGGAGGGTGTGTTCCAACTATAGAGGGATCACACTCCTCAGCCTCCCTGGAAAAGTCTATTCGGGGTTCTGGAGAGGAGGGTCCGCCGGATAGTCAACCTCGGATTCAGGAGGAACAGTGTGGTTTTCGTCCTGGTCGCGAACAGTGGACCAGCTCTTCACCCTTAGCAGAGTCCTGAGGGTGCATGGGAGTTTGCCCGACCGGTCTACATGTGTTTTGTGGACTTGGAAAAGGCATTCGACCGTGTCCCTCGGGAATCCTGTGGGGGTGCTCCGGGAGTATGGGGTACCGGACCCCTGATAAGAGCTGTTCGGTCTCTGTACAACCGTGTCAGAGCTTGGTCCGCATTGCCGCAGTAAGTCGAGCCCGCTTCCAGTGAGAGTTGGACTCCGCCAGGGCTGCCCTTTGTCACCATTCTGTTCATAACTTTTATGGACAGAATTTCTAGGCGCAGCCAGGGTGTTGAAGGGGTCGGTTTGGTGGACTCAGGATTGGGTCACTGCTTTTGCAGATGATGTTGTCCTGTTTGCTTCATCAGGCCGTGATCTTCAGCTCTCTGGATCGGTTCGCAGCTGAGTGTGAAGCGGCTGGGATGAGAATCAGCACCTCCAAATCCGAGAGCATGGTCCTCAGCCGGAAAAGGGTGGAGTGCCCTCTCAGGGTTGGGGGAGAGATCCTGCCCCAAGTGGAGGAGTTCAAGTATCTCGGGGTCTTGTTCACGAGTGAGGGAAGAATGGAGCGTGAGATGACAGGCGGATCGGTGCGGCATCCGCAGTGATGGGGCTCTGCATCGGTCTGTCGTGGTGAAAAAGGAGCTGAGCCGTAAGGCAAATCTCTCAATTTACCAGTCGATCTACGCTCCTACCCTCACCTATAGTCATGAGCTATGGGTAGTGACCGAAAGAACAGATCGCGAATACAAGCGCTGAAATGAGTTTCCTCCGCAGGGTGTCTGGGCTTTCCCTTAAAGATAGGGTGAGAAGCTCAGTCATCCGGGAGGGGCTCAGAGTAGAGAAGAGGAGTCAGATGAGGTGGCTCGGGCATCTGATCAGGATGCCTCCCTGGTGAGGTGTTCCGGCGTCCAACCGGGAGGAGGCCCGGGAAGACCCAGGACATGCTGGAGGGACTATGTCTCCGTGACTGGCCTGGGAACGCCTTGGGATTCTCCCGGAAGAGCTGGAAGAAGTGGCCGGGAGAGGGAAGTCTGGGCCTCTCTGCTTAAGCTGCTGCCCCTGCAACCCAACCTCGGATAAGCGGAAGAGGATGGATGGATGGATGGATGGATGGATGGAGTAAAGTGGCAGTGGGACCAAAGAGTGAGACACACTGGCAGAGATGCATTTTGTGGCTTATTGAAAGCCCATTAGGCTACGTATGTGGCACCAAATCTCAACAGCGGGCATCTCCTTTACTTATCGTGATGCTTTGCAGTTTGTGATCTCCTGATGTTGTAATAAGAATAATAATTCTTTGCATTTCTATAACGCTTTTCTCACTACTCAAAGCGCTCAGCAATTGCAGGTTAAGGGACCAACAGAGCAGAGTCCCTATTGGCATTTATGCAGTGGTGGTTCCAGACCAAATTCACCAGGGGGGCCAGGGTGGGGCCAGTGTTTTGTCATGGGGGCACAGAGCATCACCGTAAGTAATTAATTAAAATTTTATCTCTTCAGCACTGACCCCTGCTGGCCCCCGTCTAAAACCGCCTATGCTCTTTTGGGATTCGAACCGGCAACCTTCCGATTGCCAGTACAGATCCTGAGCCTGAGAGCTGCCACTCCGCCAAGGTGACAGGTGTTTGTTTGCCCGGCACCTTTGCTAGACAGGCAGATTATGCGACGCAGCGGTTATGGATTTGGACCGCAAAACCCTGAGGCTGTGGGTTCAAATCCCAAGCCTGTGCGTGAACAGAAGTTTCACCAAGTGTATCTGAAATGTTATATAAGTAATAATATACTGTATGAAAGGCACTATAAAGATACACGAATTGAGCTTCTCACCGTGGGGAGTATCCCGGTGTTCTGCTTTGTCACCCTGCCAGGTAGCCTGAGAAGTATCCAGCTGCAGCTTCAAGCACATCCATGCACCTCAGACGCTATCAGACACTGTCCAGATAGTCATGTGACGAGGAGCGGCACTGAGCTGCTCGCTGTGCCACTGTAGGGGGCGCTCCTGCACACTTTTACTTAACCCTTCAGCAGAGACACGCAGTGTGGTGAGGCTGGGTGGGTACAGATGGCCAGTCTGAGGGTACAGGGAGTTTCTGGGCACACACTCTGACCTCCCAAGCGCTCAGTCCTGGGGGGACAAGAAGGGTTGGTTCACTAATGATAATTTTAAAAAGCCTTTTTCATAAAGCACATGTTCCATGTTCAAAGTGCGTTAGAAATATTCAAAACAACTCAAAAGGAACAGAAAACAGCTGGAAACCCCTCCGTCACCGCTCTGACGTTTGCTCGGGTGTCTTGTCTGTCTCGGCTGGACATCCTCACTCGAGCCACTGGATTCAGAATGCAGAGTCCAGCCATCTGTGCCAGGTGAGCCAATGGAGAAGTGACCCCTGTCCGGTAGCCGGGGGGATTGTGACTATGAAGGTCTCACTAAAGCTGTCCATAAATAACAGAGAGCTGGGAAAGAGATGGGCTGACAGGCAGGACGGGCACTCGAAAGCAGAGATACAAATGCAGAAGGCAATAAACAGGGAGAGTCAAAATGACGTTAACCTTTGAATGGCCGAAAGAGTTTATTCACAAAACATACTTGATATGTGCGAGAGGATTTACAGGAACGCCGTCACGTTCAACATGTGGACCATAAGTGGCACATAAATTGTCCACAAAAATGGTATGTAAGTAAATACACAGCAGCAGTGCCATTAGTGTTAACATACGTTTGAGTCATCCTGTATTTAAGTGTATAAATATATATATATATACAGGATAATAAGCTGCTCTTCGAAATCCACTGAACACGTCACACCGATTCTCTCTCACGTCACTGGCTCCCAGTTCACTGCAGAATACGACACACAATCCCGCTCTCCTCACCTCGCTGATCTCCTCCAGACTGGCACTCCTCTTGCTCTCCTCACTCAGATCCTCATCTGCAGCTCGACTTTCTGTGCCACACGTCAGACTCGGTGCTATGGCAGCTCGGGCGTCTCTCCTGGTGCTCCTCAACTCGGGAATTCTCTTCCCTCTCATATCCGTCAGCTCGACTCAATAACAGGTTTTAAAACTGCCCTCAAAACGTATCTCTTCAAACTGGCACACTAATTGTGAATTCTGCACTCTTACTGCCAGTTATCTTTGTTTGTTTGCTGATTATTGATTTATCATTCACTTGTTTTAATTTTACTAGTGTTGTTTAATTTTATTGTAAGGTGACCTTGAGTGCTAAGAAAGGCGCCTATTAAATAAAATGTATTATTATATATATATATAGACCAGAGGAGGGCTTACACCTCCAGACCACCAAGATCAACCCCATGGGGGCCCGTGGTCACTGCCAGGGGGCGCCCCAATGCCTGAGGAGCCCAGGCACTCAGCACCTCTGCCACACCTGGAAGTGCTGGGGGGAAGAAGACCAGGGACACCCGGAGTGCTTCTGGGTGCCCAGCCTGTACTTCCACCACACTTTCTAAGTAAACAGGATTGTGAGAAATTAATTCCTGCATTTATCTCTAGTAGGATTGACGACTGCAATGCGGTGTTCACTGGCTGTTCAAACTGTTCTTTATTCAGCCTCCAGTTAATCCAAAATGCTGCTGCAAAAATTATTACAAGAACAAGAAAATATGAACACATCACTCCAGTTCTTAAATCCTCACACTGGCTCCCAGTTAAGTTTAGGGCAGATTTCAAAATCCTCCTTTTAACATATAAAGCATTAAATGGCCGACGTCCAGCTTACTGGTCTGAACTTATCATGACTTACAAACCTGAGCGCACATTAAGATCTCAAGATGCCGGTCTGCTTATGAGGATTAATAAAATAACAGAGGGAGGTCGAGCTTTTAGTTACAAGACCCCTAAACTGTGGAGTGGTGTGCCAGCTACGGTAAGTGATGCCCCTTCAGTCTCAGTCTTTAAGACTTGTGACTTCAGTTTAGCACACCCTGACTAGAGCTGCTGATTTACTGCCACGACTGCTGAAGGTCTTTACGCTGGAGCTGGGGAGTCCTCTACAGCGCATCTTCATCCTGAGCCTGGAACAGAGGAACACAAGGCTTTGGAAAACATCTTGTATCACCCTGTCCCAAAGGTATCACGTCCTAGTGAGCTGAATGACTTCTGGCCTGTTGCTCTGACATCACATCTGATGAAGACCATGGAGCGGCTGCTGCTTCACCACCTGAGGCCACAGGTCCGCCACGCCCTCAACCCTCTGTAGTTCGCATACCAGGAGAAGGTGGGAGCGGAGGATGCCATCATCTACATGCTACACCGCTTCATCTCCCACCTGGACAGAGGCAGTGGTGCTGTAAGAATTATGTTTCTGAACTTCTCTAGCGCCTTCAACACAATCCAACCTCTGCTCCTTAGGGACAAGCTGACAGAGATGGCAGTAGACTCACAACTGGTGGCATGGATTGTGAACTATCTTACAGACAGACCTCAGTATGTGCGTCTCAGGAGCTGCAGGTCTGACATTGTGGTCAGCAGCACAGGGGACTGGACTTTCTACGGTCCTGTTCAGCCAACATACATCAGAATTCCAATACAACTCGGAGTCCTGCCATGTGCAAAAGTTCACTGATGACACTGCTATTGTGGGCTGCATCAGGAGTGGGCAGGAGGAGGAGTACAGGAACCTAATCAAGGACTTTGTTAAATGGTGCGACTCAAACCACTTACACTTGAACACCAGCAAGACCAAGGAGCTGGTGGTGGATTTTAGGAGGACCAGGCCCCTCATGGACCCCGTGATCATCAGAGGTGACTGTGCAGAGGGTGCAGACCTATAAATACCTGGGAGTGCAGCTGGATGACAAATTGGACTGGACTGCCAACACTGATGATCTATGCAAGAGAGGACAGAGCCGACTATACTTTCTGAGAAGGTTGGCGTCCTTCAACATCTGCAGTAAGATGCTGCAGATGTTCTACCAGACGGTTGTGGCGAGTGCCCTCTTCTACGCAGTGGTGTGCTGGGGAGGCAGCATAAAGATGAAAGACGCCTCACGCCTGGACAAACTTGTTAAGAAGGCAGGCTCTATTGTAGGAGTAAAGTTGGACAGTTTGACATCTGTGGCAGAGCGACAGGCACTAAGGAAACTCCTGTCAATCATGAAGAGTCCACTGCATCCACTGAACAGGATCATCTCCAGGCAGAGGAGTAGCTTCAGTGACAGACTTTTGTCACCGTCCTGCTCCACTGACAGACTGAGGAGACCCCACACTATGCGACTCTTCAATTCCACCCGGGGAAGTAAATGCTAACATTAATTAAAGTTATTGTCTGCTTTTTTATTTTTATTTTTTTCATTTTTTCATTTATATAATATTTAATATTGTTTCTTTGTATCAGTATACTGCTGCTGGATTATGTGAATTTCCCCTTGGGATTAATAAAGTATCTATCTATCTATCTATCTATCTATCTATCTATCTATCTATCTATCTATCTATCTATCTATCTATTATATAGTGCCTTTCACTCTATCTATCTATCTATCTATCTATCTATCTATCTATCTATCTATCTATCTATCTATCTATCTACTGCGCAGACTCATTAGCACTAAGACATCAGTAACACGATTATTATAATTTGTTACTAACCCTCACCTATTCTGTTTCTCTTCTCAGTTCTCAAATGTGCCACTTGGTGCCACGGCCCACCTGCCAAGTTGTTTGCCTGCCTAAGGTAAAGTCACCCTGATTGGGGGATCACAGGAATCATCGGGTAGAGGGGTCCTTTCATCGGACTTGCTAGCCCCGCACTGTTTAGCTGTGGAATGGCCAAATGGGGAGGCAGCTTGATGGATGAGGTCTCCAGGACTCTAAACAAATCCAAATCTTATTATGGGATATCATCTACTGTTAAATTCTGCTCTGTCCTTGTACATTTTTTTTATTTTTATGCTGTATTGAGGATTTGTTCTGTTCTGTGTATTGTATTGTATTGACCCCCCTTTTTCTTTTGACACCCACTGCACGCCCAACCTACCCAGTAAGGGGTCTCTCTCTGAACTGCCTTTCCCGAGGTTTCTTCCATTTTTCCCTACAAGTGTTTTTGGGAATTTTTCTTTGTCTTCATAGAGAGTCAAGGCTGGGGGGCTTTCAAGAGGCAGGGTCTGTTAAAGCCCATTGCAGCACTTCTTGTGTGATTTGAGGCTACACAAAAATAAATTGCATTGTATTGTACTTGGGAATGCCAGCAGCAGCTATTTGGGAGGCACCTGCAGCATGTCCGGGTGTGTATAAAAGGGGCCGCCTCCATCCATTCGATGGCTTGAGTCGGGAGCAGAGAAAGACGGAGCTCAGGAGGAGAGGAAAGGAGGCGGCCTGAAGAAGGAAAAGGCATTGTGTGAGGCCTGAACTTTGGGGGAGTTTTGGGGTTGTGTGTGGCACTTTATTTGTAAATATTGTAAATAAACGTGCGTTGGGTGAACTAACGATGTCGGCCTGTCTGTGTCCGGGCCAGTTTCCACAATATATATATATATATATATATATATATATATATATATATATATATATATATATATATATATATATATATATATATATATATATATATATATATATATATATATATATATATATATATATATATATGTAACAGTTAGAGAGTGAGCTAGGAAAGGCACTATATAATACATACTTATATACATAGAGAGAGAGACAGAGAGAGGGTGCTAGAGAAGGATACATGGAAAAGACACTATATAATAGAGAATAAGTGAGAGAAAAATAGAAAAGGCGCTACATTTTACTGTATATATATGTTGTCACACACAAACACATGGGTCAGGGGTAACAAAGTGCACTGATGGGCACCAGAAGGAAAGACCAACTAAATGCCAACCAGCTTCAGCATCCTCTGTAGCCCTGAATCAGCCTTGTCGCTCTTCTCTGAACCTTCTCTTGTGCTGCTCTGTCTTTATGGAGACCCCAACTGCCCCCCATACTCCAGATGAGGCCTCACCAGTGTGTTACCTCCTGTGACTGGTACTCCACACATCAAGGCGCTATATAACCTAACATTCTGTTAATGGCTTCTGAACACTGTCTGGAAGTTGACAGCTTAGAGTCCACTATGACTCCTAAATCCTTCTCATAAGGTGGACTCTCGATGTTCAGACCCCCATTTGTAGTCAGACCTCACATTTTTACTTCCTATGTGTAATTCTTTACATTTACTGACATTAAATTTCATCGTCCACAAATCTGTCCAAGCCTGTCTGCTGTCCAAGTCCTTCTGTAATGATATAACGGATTCCAAATGATCTGCTAATCCACCTATCTTGGTATCATCTGTGAACTTCACCAGCTTGTTCCTTATATTCCAATCTAAATCATTTATAGATATTAAAAATAGCAGTGGCCCCCTCACTGCCCCCTGCTGGTCACCACTCTTAACATCGGCCAGTTCTGATGAGGTTCCTCGCACCCTCATCACCCTCTGCTTCCTGTGTCTGAGCCAATTCTGCACCCATCTACAAACATCACCCTGAACTGCCACTTCTTTTAATTTGATGCCCACCTCTCATGTGGCACCTCATCAAATGCTTTCTGAAAGTCCTCATCAGTCACATCATCTCCTCCTCTCTCCTCGTCTCCTTTTGTTTCCTCCTCATTGAATTCCAGCCTGTTAGTCAAACATGACCTCCCTCTTCTGTGCCCACACTGACTGTCCTGTCCTTGCCAGGTGTTGCTCAGTCCTACCCTTAATAATCCCTCCCATTCATTTTCCTGTGATGCCCGTTATGTTTATTGTCCTCTACTTGCTCTGATCTGCCCGGTCACCCTTTTTATTTAACGGGATGATATTTGTCATTTTCCAGTCCTTCTGAATCTCTCCAGTGCTCAGTGACTTCCTAAATCTGTGTCAGTGGTTTCTATCGGCACTCGCTGGCCTCCTTAAGACCTCGAGGGTAGATATGATCTGGTCCTGGTGATCTGACGATACCCACTTACACCTTTCTTTCAGGTCATATGACGTTTGTCTGATGTTCTCCTTAATTTAACGTGTCAGTGAGTTAAGGGGGTGGATGGATGAGAACAACCGGCCACTGAAAAAACAGAAAGAGAGGAAGACCAAGATCTTAAGAAATAAGAGCGGGAGGCCGAGCTTCGAGCTGTGGACTGATCTGTCAGCTGGTATAAGAGGTGCCCCTTCACTCTCACCACTTCAGTACCCTGGGCATACCCTGACTAGAGCTGCTGATTAGTTGTGTGTACTGAGTGTCGGTTTTTAGTCATTTGCACACAATTATAAGTCATGTGATTTTTATAAACCACTACTTACCCTCCAGTATATCTTCTTAGGGTCTGAATGTCCCACTTGGTGCCATCTCTCCTGCCAATGGGTAGTGTGGGCATTGGGATCATTGGATGGACAGATTCTCTCATCAGACTCCATTATAGAATGACCAGCAGGTGGCTGCGGTCTCCAGGGGTCCAAAGTGTCCTAACTGACTGTGGACCCCCAGACGTTTCCCCCATTAGAGCTGCTGACTGAGTTTCTGTGTTCAATTCATTGATGGATGATGTTGGCTTCCATTTTGGTGTTTAAACAAATTGATTTCTTTACGTGATTTGAAACATTTGTGTTTGTGTTGTACTTGAGAATTTGTCACAGCGCTCTGTCCCTGCACTCTGTGCAAAAGACACAGAACCGAACTGTTTGAGAAAGACCCCATAGCACTCGGGGTCCCATTAGTCCTCTGGAATGTTCAGTACACTAAATATGGGGAATGCTGTGCGTGTCTGATGGGTACCGATACGCCACCTCGTCCCTGCGCCCTCGGGCAGCGGTGTGGCACACTTCTGCAGCTCCTCCCTGCTCCACTCCCTCTTTCTTTAAGAGCTCCTCCCACTGACCCCAGCATTTTCCTGGTGAGTGCTGGGAGTTGAAGTCCCCCCGACAGGGGGCCGGCCATGTGCTCATATCAATATTTAACATCCAGCTTCCCCGCGTCCCACCTCAGAATATGTGGGTTTGAAAAAGGATGGACGGACGGATGGACGATTTAGCAGCAGTAGGAATGGCGGCGCGCGCAGTTTAGTGCGGCAGTGAAGTCCACAATCACAGGTCGTGTTGCGATTTTCACGGATGAAGTCGCTTTGTTGTGATCTGCTAATTGTTTGCTTCTTCTTGGCACGCTGAATGTATTACTGGGGTCTTTGGGGGGTTCAAGACGAGATTAAGAGAAGAAAGTCCAGTCGGCTCCAACAGAAGCAAACGTTTAAAAGGCTCAGAGAAGCCCTGGCTTGAGTGTCATTTTGTCATTGACGTCACCGTCACCCCCGCCATCATCAAACACGTGTGGCGCTCCGATTTATTTATATTTCCTACAAAAGGCTCCGCCCTCTTTCTAGAAGTCTCCTGAAGTGCTGGCTGGATGAACCTCCGCCACTCAAGCTTTTAGTCCCACCCTGCCCCGCCCCGAGGGGTGCCCACAGGCCACCACCTCCCAGTTGTACCCGCTCTGTGCCCAAGCCCCATAGGGCATTGCCAGTTGTGCCACCTACATTTGATTTAGCAACATCAGGACCAGCAGGCAAAAACCACGGCAAGTCAAGTGCATGTGTAGGCCCTGCAGGATTTCCGAAGCTTTAATGGCGGTTTGATGCCCACATCCTGCACCAATGCAAATCCCCGGGTGAAGCACCGTTTGCAACTCCAGCACATCAACAACGTCACCCTGGAAGTCTACGGTGAAGAGAAGCCACACGAAGCAGCCTGACAGCTGAAGGGCACATCGTCACCTTTATGACTTTGGGGCCACCATGAATGTTGCCGCTGCTATCCGCAGATTTTAAGGAGCACCAGCTGTTTTAGGGTCTTCTGTGTGGATGAAAGGTCCCATGGCAGTTTGTCTGGACAGGCTGGCACTGACCCGGCTACAACGGTCACCAGTGACACCGAGTGATTTGTAGCACACATGATTTTCAGGCTTTCTGGGGGTCCACAGGATTAATTAAGCCCCCTTTGGTATGACAGTTTCAGGACCTTGAGTGTCCCCTCTTTGGCTGGGCGGCAGTGCCACTCCATGTGACTTCAGTTTTGCTGCACCTTCATTTGATCCCAGAGACCTAAAGTATCACGACGGCCGTGAACAACTTGGGAAAGACCACACTGGACCACCTGATGCCAAGGATGACCAGAGGTGGCAGGATGGTCAGGCGCCTGGCCATATGATCTTCATAGCTCAAACACCTCCAGACTGGCGTAGCACTGGGCGCACCAGAGGAACTGGCGAAACAGCTGGCACAGAGCCAGTATTATGGGATGGAGCTGAAGCAGACACCTTGAGAAGCTTCAAGAAGGACCTGCAGGTGACTTGGGGACAGCTGAGCTCTTAGCTAAACTGACGAGTGACTGCATGGCCTCTTCTCGTTTGTCACATTTCTTATGCACTGAGATGTGCTGAGTGTGGTGGGCACGCGATCAAAGGCACTGCTGATGCCTACCTGCCTACGGTGGTCCGTCAACAACACATTGACAGCATCATCTACGCGCTCCTCCACAATGTGGTACTGCTGCCACACGTTCTCACATGATGGGCACAGTGCATGGGACATCGGAGGAGCCACAGCTGGTGAATTCCCAGTGTCTGAGCTCCTGTGCCACTCTTCTATCGAGGGGATTTCTTTAGCTAATCTTCAGACCACACTCATCATCGCCCAGGTCTCCATATAAAATGATACGAGGCAAACGAGATGGTGGCACCCAGCGAAGCAGCTGACTCCTTGTGACTCCGCCGTCTGCTCTCTAGAGGGTCTCAGCATGGCAGACTTTCTCTTGCCACGTCATCATCTCTGTAAGGCCCGTGTGCCACCAGGAGGTACAAGCTATCGAGGTGTTGGCCAGTTGCTGTCATAAACTAAAGGAGACCTCCATGAGCCTCAGACAAGTGGACTTATGTCATCTAATATGGGGGACAATCAGGCGAGGGGGCCGCGAGGTCAGGGGAGCAGATGTTTGTGTCAGAAAATGAAAAGAGGAGGAGGAATGCGGTCACTCTGTCACCTCCTGACCCCAAGGGGCCCAGCGGGCACTCACTCGCTCCATGGAAACTCTGGGTGGTCTTTGTGGTGGGACCGTCCTAGCATGCTGGTTGTGTCGGACCACCTCGTTTACACCTATGTGGAGTTAGTTTGTGAATTGACCCCCTAAGCCCCCAATACATTGAGATGTAAAACCTTGAGGGCCCAGGCAGGAGCCCACGCTGCATTGGGTGCCAGTCTCCTTAGGGCCCCCCGCCCGACCAATTTAGTATTTTATAGGAGACACAGGGAGACCACCAGACTGCATAATGGACCAGGAGATGAGCCCGGTGTCCTACAGCCACCATGGTTACCACACTGCCCGCTGCCATACCCATTCTCAGACCCACTTAATGGAGCCCCCTGGCTGTCACGTATCACCAGGCTGTGTGGATGTCAGAACTGCACAGAATGGTGCCATCTTTTGGCAGTCTGCTGGTTTTGGGCCCACTGGCAGAGCAGGGGTGTGCCAGCTGCAGGCTTTAACGTGTCTTTGCTCTGAAACTAGAAAGGAAAAGTACATTTTCATCTAACAGCTGGCAGCGCCTCGCCGAGTGCCCCATAAATGGAGGGTCTTCTGGGTGTGGAGCGAGGCTGGACCCTCTCAAAGAGGACATTCAGATTGAGGCCAAGCCACACGATCAAAGTGTTTGCAGGCGTCAAAGCAAAGGGGATTTCCCGCAGGCCTCAGATCAGGACCGCCACGTCATGCGAGGAAAGCATAAGCTGTGGCCACGTGGCACCTTCGTGTGGACCACCTCATCCTCGGCCTGCCCAGCGCCACCTGATTACTGTGCTGAGCCTGCAGGCACACATCGACGGAACACCCTGCAGCCCCCCAAACCCCACTTCACCCCCTCCAGGTGTCAGTCTTGTCACTCTGTGCCTCCCAACCCACTTAGCAGGATGGCATAAGGCTGGTGGTCAATTTTGGTGTATCCTGGAGGGTGGGTTGCCTAACTGAATGCATGTCATCCCACATCAGCCTTCCACATGTCACAATGATGTTAGGAATTGAAGAGCAGCACTGCCCGTGGTGGGCACACCAAACAAATCCATCGCAAACTGACTGGCATCACTGTGGGGCTCATGAATGTCAAGTCTGAGTCCAGGACTCCTGTGGTCTGCCATTGGGCTCACTGAACTCCACTCCAGTGCCAGGGCAGGTGACCAATAAAGAGGACAAAAAGCAGCAAATGATGGGCACTGGGCATTAGAAGACCAGCAGGGATGAGACTGGCATACAGAAATTGGCACTCAGGAAAGACAACGAGGAAAAGCTGGAAATCTGACATCTTTAATGGGGAAAACAAAAACATTACCAAGGAAATGAAGACGTAGAAATCCCCCCTATCCCCCCTATCCCCCAGCAAAAGGACGGGGGTCCAACTATGGCTATGCTCGCCTCTGGGGGCAGCCCTGGCTGGCACTGCAGTCTTTGATGCCATCACCCATTATAATAAATCAGTCTGCCCCATTGTTCCTCTCACCTCCACTGCAGGGGTTTCTGAAGGCAGTCCTGTGTGGAGCCCCCTGCTGGTGGGCATTCCATGAGCGTGGCACCCCCACGCATCTGAGATGTCTGCTCCATTTCTGGTGAAGTGAGGGATGAGAGGTCAAGTGGGCGAGGACACAGTGCACAGTGCTGGACTGGCAGTGCATGTGACCACTCTTTGTGCCCCACGATGGTTCAGCACCCTTCATCTGATGCCATGATGTCAGAGTTCGTTGGCTCCTTCCTTGGGTCCATTTTGCTGCCCTCTCTGCCACTAAATGGGGGAGTTCAGCTGAGATCGCAGCACAGGAGAGACAAGCAGAGCGGGCCAGGAGGTGCCAGTCTCGTGTCTTCTCGCCACCCATCTCTCCTTCCTGTGTGTCTC
Organism: Polypterus senegalus; assembly: GCF_016835505.1. NCBI lineage: Eukaryota > Metazoa > Chordata > Cladistia > Polypteriformes > Polypteridae > Polypterus > Polypterus senegalus. The sequence continues at coordinate 145,519,713 of NC_053167.1, read as the reverse complement.
GTGCCCGCTTGCCCAGCTGTTGCTAGAGCTCGATGACCCCAAAGAAGCTGTACTCGCGGTTGATCCTGAAGGGGCTGTTGAGCTCCACGATTAGCCTGTCGCCCTCCTTCAGTTTATGGCTGCTGGCGAGGAGGACTGAAAGGAAGCCCCTGCTGTTTCTACTGCCCAGCCAGTCCCGGCGGTTTAGGGTCACGTTCTGACCACCGTGGTCTTTGGTCAGGGAAACGGAGAAGACGCCGGTGGACTTCAAGAAGCTCGTATGCGGTCCGGTCACCTGGGCATAGACGAAGTAGTGGCCGTCCTTGGCCACCGTCAGCTTGCTCCCTGCCAGGCACACAAACAAACACAATTAGCCGTGAAGTGTGCAAACGGCTGCCACCTCTGCTCACCTGTGCCCGCCGTCCACGTCAGGGGGTCCGGGGGGCCGCTGTGCCACCTCATTGGCAGCTTGCAGCCCCTCGGAGGCCAAGACAAGCAGCCACCTGTGCATCCATTAAATATTTGACAAGAAAAAGGAGCGAAGCTCTGAGAAGTGAAAACCAACAGCGCTGGAAACATCAGGATGAGCACCTGAAGGAGCCGATGAAGCACATGAATCAGCCGGAGGTGGCTGGTCAGCCGAAGTCTTAAGAAGACGGACAAAGAAACTCAAAGCAAAGCAAAGCAAGGAGTTGGAGAGCCCTGATCAAGGTGGGCACGAGGTGACAAAGCCCCCAGATGGTCACTGGATGTGTCCCCCAGCGGTCACGGGTTCAACCCGATCCACTGACCCCAGTGACGTCTCAGCCTGCTGCTTCTTCTTTCTTACTGTTTTTTTTTTTATATTTAGAGAATGCCAACTGTGTTTTTGTGCCAACTTTCAAATATAAAACTTGTATGGAAATGTGCCAATGTAAGTGACATGCATGAAAGGAGCTCAAGGCGCTTTATAGCACTGACGGCCATTAGTGACGCTACAGGTCACAAATACTAAACGTGTCACCTCATCGCGAGTATGTCATACATGCGTCGCCCCTTTGGTAGGCACATCCTGAAACCCATTGGCATTGTGGGGACAGCAGAAATCTTTAATGTCCAGTCGCCAGGACAGGAACAGCTCGAGAAAACCTAAAGTGGGCCAGGAATCCCCGGTGGTCTCACAGCTCTGCTGCCGTCTATTGATGGAGACCTAAACTGCGTCCCATGGGCCACAGCCTGGTGAAGTGACCTGCTCGGGGTCACACCGTGCGTGACACTAGTGGGATTTGAACCTACAACCTCAGTGTCCGAGATCCACACCGTCGTCCATGACGCTACTGGCCTTTGAGCCTCTTTATGGCTAAGCCCATTGGCCCGTTTATCTTCAAGCGGGTGGCCGACCATCATGTGCACCCGTTTCTAAAACCTTCCAGAAGTAAAAAGTCGGGTCTCACGTGCGGCCGTTTCTACACTGCGGCTGCGTAAACCGGCAAGCGCAAACGAGGGGCGGCGGACGAAACGCGCGGCCGGTGAGCACGTGGTCACAATTCGGCCAGGGAGCCCCGCCCCCTTCCTTGGCGTCAGCGTTCACACCCAAGCGCGGGCAAATCACAGCGCCGTGAGCCCCGACTGGGCGCTAAGGGCGTGTCTTCCGTTGGAAATGATTGGCAGCTTCTTGAAAATGCAAAAGGATTTGCGGCTTGAAATCTGGCCAAAGATCTGCTGCTTCGGGCGCTGCCAGGTATGGTGGGTATAGCAGAGTGGAAACCCACAGCTGACAAACGGGGCCGCTGAGGCAGTGCGGTGTGGTGATGAAGGCTTCGGACTTCACACTCTGAGGTTAGAAAAAAAAAAAAAAAAACAAAAACCTCAAAACTTCAAACACCTCAAAAAACAAACAACAACAAAAAAACAAAAACAAACTCAAAGCCTGCCCGTCCTGCCCAGAATTAGGGTGGCAGAACCGCTAGTGGCATTCCTGGGGGATGGGGGATTGGACCTCAAGACCTGAGGCTTTGTCCCGTTAGTGACAAAGTGTGACCCTGAACCAGTCACATCACCTGCCTGCGCTCCAGTAGGAAATACGAAAGAAATGCGCCCAGTGGTATCTCAAATGGTGCCAGCCGCATTGGATAAAAGAGTTAGCGAAGTGATAATCTAGCGGGGATATTCGGCGTAAGCGAGACTTTGCCACTTAACTTTCATATTTTCTATTCTGGATAACAAGGAGCACATTTTTCTTTTTTTTTTTGTTTGTTTGTTTTCATGTTCAGCACCCTCTGAATATGACAGATGGCACTGACTGTAACTAATATTGCGAGCACCGCCTGGGTGACCACTTATACTCGCCACTGTCGATTGTAGTGTGGCGGAGGGGCTTCGAGATGGGATTATTATTATTATTATTCGTATTATCATCCCTGATGTTTTATAGCCTGCGGTGGGTTGGCACCCTGCCCTGGATTGGTTCCTGCCTTGTGCCCTGTGTTGGCTGGGATTGGCTCCAGCAGACCCCCGTGACTCTGTATTCAGGTTCAGCGGGTTAGAAGATGGATGGATGGATGTTTTATAGCATTTGAGCTAGAGATGCTTCCATTCCACTTGCAGCGCAGCCTCGGGGTCACATCGTGTCACCTCCTGCGGGCTTCAGGTGTCAGGCTTAAGCACTGCGCCACTCTGCCTGTCTGCTGTCAGTTGAAAATGACGAGGACTACAGAACATGAAAGGCGCTATATACGCGCACAGATTCACCCGCCACCCTGCGCCCCGCTGCCTCCATCAGCCGCACTTCTAATTATCGCTGAATATTTGAGAGTGAAGTGACTCGGTCAGGGTCACACGGGCACTGCTGGAATGGTTTTGGGGTCCAGCGCCTCAAACATTACCACTGCCAGTGGCCGCATTGTGCACACCGAGGTCGCGCCGTTGTCACTTGTGTGCACCGCTGCCGGTGAGCCACGCGCCAAGGCGCAACTCTGTGCTGCGCCCCCTGCTGGCGGCCGGCCCGCACTTACACGTGTCTCCCCAGTTCGCAGCAGTCCTGGAAGGGACGGTGGTCTGCAAAAGAAAAGAAAAGAAAAGAAAAGCAAAGCAAAGAAGGTTAAATGTGAGAAAGACACCACCGGCCGGGGACGCCGACTGCTGCGCCTACCTTCAGCGGTGCCGCCGTGGGGGTCCTCGTCAGGTCGCTCAGCTCCTGCAGCAGGTGGGCTCTCCAGTAGAGCGAGCAGAGGCCGGCAGACAGCGTGGAGCTGAGCAGCAGGCTCAGGCCGGCCAGGAGGAGGAAGGCACGTTTAGTGACGAGTGGGCGCTCGGGACCCGCCATCCCCACGAAGTCGTGCACGTCCATGTTGAAGCCGCTGGCGCGCCGAGCCGCCCTTTATAGAGGCAGCTACGAGGAGGCCCCGCCCACAGGAATAACAATAGAGTAATAATAATAATAAAAAAAAAACAGAAACCCGAACTTTCCCTTGGCGCGCGGCCACGTCGGTGGCTTGAATTGCGCTAGCAGAGAGAGGGAACTCCTCGAGTTTCGCCGAGGATGAGGCAATGGCAGGGAGCCCTGGCTGTATATAGCGCCTTGGATGGCATGGCGGGGGCTCCTTGGAATTTTATCTCTCGCGCCTCTGCACATTCCGTCCGCCTCTGCAGGCGCTTGGCGAAAGACGAGCTGGTGAGGTCTGCGCATGCGTGCCACCACTGACCCGCCCCCGCGGCCGCAAGTTCTCTGCAAGAAAACCAAAGAATCCATCATCCATCCAGCTATGGGGTCACAGGGGTCTGCTGGAGCCAATCCCAGCCAACACAGGGCACAAGGCAGGAACAACCCCCTGGGCAGGACACACACACACACACACCAGGGACAATTTAGGATCGCCAATGCACCTGACCTGCATGTCTTTGGACTGTGGGAGGAAACCCACGCAAACTCCACGCTTCGAACCCGGGTCTCCTACCCAGTGCGCCACCGTGCAGCCCCAAACTAAAGAATTATATTTAAATTTGTGTAAACGATCGTCGATATAAACTCTCACAAATATGATTACTCTTGAGAGCGCCAGCTTCCTAATGGCAGGATAACAGCGGGCGCCTTTCACCCACCAGTTTCTTTCATTTGCCGTTTGTCGTTGAGACCAGCGGGGGACCCCAAGTCAGTTTGTTTATTTCGCACTCTGGTGTTCCAGTCGGAGGAGGTAAACCTGCGGACTTCAGGCTTACCTCATGCCCGTCGTCTGTGCTTCGTGCAGGTGGGCATTTCTCACTCCATATTGTGCAGCGCCCATTGGGTACACAGATAAACACCGACGCTGCTGATGCTGTTACTGTAGCACCTCATGGTTGGCACGCTCACGGGGGAGGGACCAGACCACCTTGCACCCCTTGGATGAAGTTTGTGTTGCCCTTGCGAGCGAAGGTTCTGAGATCAGGGCAGAGTGGCACCCCTGGGTCCAGACCTGAGAGGGACACTGGCGGTCTGAGGGGCAGAAATCCCTGGAGAAGGAGGGAGGTGCAGACGCAGCACACAGAGGGCACTCCGACGTGAACCCTGGCCTAGGGGATGGGGTGGCATATGGGGTGCCTCTGGGCCAAGACATGTGGGAACAGACAGAGGGTCAGAGTGGCTGGGAGCACATACCACCACTGGGCCAGAGTGGCATGGTGGATGCAGGGGCTGAAGATGCCAGCAGGTCCTCAGTAGCCTAATGCCACTCCTCCATGTTCCATGCCACCAGGTCCTCATATTATCTTCTCAAACTCCTTGAACTCAACTCGGAGATGCTGGGTGTGAGCCTCTCCAGGCAGCATTAGCCTTAAGGCAGGGAAGAGCACTGGACAGGATGCCCATCAACTGCAGTGCCCGCACATTTTGGAGTGGGCATGTTTGGTCCATGAGGCAGCCTCACTAACCCCGGCGCCAATCCTGTTATGGTTATTTAAACTAGTCAAAGTACCCGGCGCTGACTGGGCACAAGTAAGTGGTGAAAACAACACAACGTGTGATGAAGCAAAAGACAAACTCGTGGCCACGCATGGCATCCCAGTTAGTCGAGAAGGAAAAGCCGGACCTGCGGCCTTCGATGAGAGCCCACTTGGGCCGAAACACAACCTTGTGTGCACTGACAATGGCGTCTTCCCATCAGCCCTCGCGCTCTCCTCTCCTGCTGCCTGATGGGAGCTGTAGTCCCCCATGTCGCCACTGGGTTTTGCATTGCCTCCCTCCCAGTATGCCATGGGGCTGATGGTTTTGGTTGAATCCACAGCAACGGAACGGAAGGTGTCATGAGAACTGGCTGGCAAGCAAACTGGCAGACAAACAGCTTTACACAGAAGACTATTATGGGATGGCATGGTGGGTAATCATCAGTGCTGCCCGTGTGCCCGACAAGGGGCTGCTGGACCAAAGGTGGGCCCCCATTTTTACCAGCAGTAGACGATGGCACAGAAGCCTTGACCACCTCAGAGGACTCCATTGGGCTTTGCCCACGGCTCTCGACGACGAGGGGCTTCTGTGCCACGCAGCCTTCTGCTTTTGTGTTTTATACAGCAATTCAGCCCCAGTGAGGTCTGCAGGCGATGGCGTCGAATCGGGTTCTGCGCATCGATGGAGAAACTCGAGGGGCCCGGCGGTAAATGACTCTCACGTTGAAGGGCGTGTTAACGCAGATGACATTTCTATTGTGTTTTGTTCAAAATTAAAACGCATTTCATGAATCGATCGACTCAAATATCAACGGTGGAGTGTGAAAGCACCGAGACCCCCTTCACCAGCTTTAATGGATAAGTCTGCTCGCACGCAAACACCCCAAGTGACGACATGTGACCAGAAAGGGCCACAGATGTCTGTAAAATCCCCCTCGACGGGGCCCACCACACCGTGCCCCCTGTTGGCTCCTTGAGATGTTTGTAGAACTTGACTGGCGTCACCCAGTGACAAGCTCAACTGGCTGGGCTTCATTTACCGAGTCACGTGAGGGTCCTGCACATAGAGGGTCCCTCAATTCACAGTGCAGGTCAGGACAACAGCAAGCCATGAAGTCCAAGTGCTGAGGCGGAGATCAGGGTGAAGTTTGGGCCCACCAGGACTCTTCCTGTCCAGTCAGACTGAGTCAGTGGGCAAGAAGGGCCCTGGGCAGGGAGGTTATGAAGAGCCCAGCGGTCAGTCTGCTGTTGGAAGGACGATCACCTCAGCGCCACTCCACCATCGGGCATTTATGGGGGGCCGGCCAGACAGGTGACACTCGTGAGTCAAAGGCATGTGCCAACTGTGAGTGTCGGGGAAAGATTGTGTGGCTGAAGTCTCGGGGCAGACCTCCAAGCACTAGACCTGGCACTGCCCATCACCTGCCCGATGCCATCCCTACAGTGAAGCATGATGGTGATGATGGGAAAAGGAGGATCGATGAATGAGGCCAAGAGAACAATGTGAAGAAAACCTGCACCAGACTGCCTGGCACCTCAGACTGGCAGTGACCCGAAGCCAACAGTGCTGGGGTGGCATCAGGACCATGGTGTCAGTGTCCTTGAGTGGTCCTGCCAAGGTGTGGGGAGAGACCTGAAGATGGCATCCAGTCTAATGCAGCTTGTGGGCATCTGCCAGGACAAACAGGATCAAGTGCCCAAATCCAGTGGTGCCAAGCTTGTAGAGACTCACCTGAGAAGACCACCAAAGGGTCTCCTGCAAAAAAATGAATGAAGGGACAGAATGATTAATATGAAGAGAGATTTCAGGTTTTGATTTTTAATACACTGGCAGACCTTTCTGGTCACATGTGGTCACTTTGTCATTGTGGGTCACTGAGTGTAGACTGGTGGGCAAAAAATGGGCCATTAAAGAGGATTACATTTACAACATGGTAAAGTAGCCCCAAAGTAAAGGGGTCTCGAGGCTTGCTGAATCCACTGAATGTGTTGTCACTGTGTTAGTCAAAGTGACAACGTGCCCCTGTAATTAATGACAAATATAAAACACAAAGTCATTTGTGTTCACCCACTCCAAGTTGGCAGATGGCAGCCATGCCAGCCTTGAGACTGTGTTAGCTCCATCAGTTGAGTGAAGGGCCACATCTTCTTCATCGAGGTCCGGACTCGGACTCGGCCCCCCGCCGGACACTCAGCAGCTCTTGTGTGGCTTCAGCTTTCCGCTTGGGCTCGTGGTCTTCTCCTGAGGTGCCAGTTTCTTGCAGACCCCAGCAGGTGTTCCTCTATTGTGCTCTCTTTATTTGACCCTCACAAGCCTTCAAGTGCCCGCTGCAGAGAAGCAGCTCCACGGCCCGACGTTGTCACCGCCCTGGTGAGCACCCTTGATGGTGACAGTGGGTGGGTGATACTGTGCAGTGTGACGTGGCACTTGGCTCCATGAGCTCCACTGAAGAACAAGACCATCAACCCATTTTGAATAATCATAAATGATTTGGATTAGAAGGTGAAGGCTGCAGATGACACCAAGTGTTGTGGTCCGGCAGATGATCTGTGGAATCGTCACAGTGGGACT